>NC_091221.1:18685344-18765153 GCF_040958095.1 Procambarus clarkii | reverse complement strand
AAGTGCCAGATTTTCGAAAAGCTGATTTTAATAGCCTAAGAAATTTTTTGGGTCAAATTGATTGGAAAGGCTTGGGTATGGGGTGTGGGCCGGTCTTGGAGCGAGACATGAACCCAGCGATAGGTGACTTAAATGGGGATTTCGATGTGGATTCAATATATATCTTATTTAAGAATATTCTAAACAAAGCACAGGAACGTAGTATACCATACAAATTGAATAGATCGTATACTAATGACCCAAAGTGGATAACAAAGAATTTGAAGAACCTTATAGGTAAAAAGAGAGCTTGGTACAAAAGGATTAAAAATGGGGAGGTCACTTTAGAACAGGAATTCGTACAACTGGTTAGAAATGTTAAAAAAGAGATAAGGAAAGCAAAAAGAAACTATGAAGTTCGCATAGCAGGGCAAGCAAAGACAAATCCTAAAGGGTTTTTTCAGTTATATCGTACTAAGACTAGGGAAAGGATAGGTCCATTAAAAACTGAGACAGGTCAAATAACAGATAGTGATGAAGAGATGAGTAGTATTTTTAATAAATATTTTGTATCTGTATTTACTAAAGAGGAACTTAACAATATGCCTTCAGCCGAACTAGTCTATGTGGGTGGGGACAAGGACAGGTTGACGAGTTTAGCAGTTACCAGGGAGGATGTTCTTAAACAAATAGTAAAACTCAAACCAAACAAATCCCCAGGGCCGGATGAAGTGTTTGCTAGGGTGCTTAAAGAATGCAAAGAGGAGCTTTGTGACCCACTGTCAACCATATTTAATAAATCAATAGAGTCAGGCAGAGTGCCAGAGTTTTGGAAAGTTGCTAATGTGATACCAGTTTTTAAGAAAGGAGATAGATCACTTGCGTCTAACTATCGACCAATTAGCCTAACGTCTATTGTGGGAAAGTTACTCGAATCTATAATAGCAAATAAAATTCGTCTTCATCTTGAAAAACATAAATTAATAATTGAGTCGCAACATGGTTTTATAAATGGCCGTTCATGTTTAACAAATTTGTTATCTTTTTATTCTAGCATTGTTGAGGCAGTTGATAGTGGTAAGGATTGCGATGTTGTATACCTTGACTTTAGCAAAGCTTTTGATACAGTGCCACATGAAAGACTGATTAAAAAAATAGAGTCTCATGGTATTGGGGGTGCTATATTAAGCTGGATTAGGGCATGGCTATACCAAAGGAAACAGAGAGTTAGTATAAATGGAATCAAGTCAGAGTGGGAAAATGTTGTAAGTGGAGTGCCTCAAGGCTCTGTCCTGGGACCTCTGTTGTTTATAATATATATAAATGATTTAGATTCAGGTTTGAGTAGCAACATTTGCAAATTTGCCGATGATACGAAAATCGGTAGGGAAATTAATTCGGAGGAGGACTCACTATCACTTCAAGTTGATCTAGATAGGGTTTTGAAATGGTCAAAGGATTGGCAGATGCAGTTTAATGCTGATAAATGTAAAGTTCTGAGGTTAGGTAATGATGATAGAGTTACAAGATACGAGCTAGATGGTGTTGTGATTGCGAAGTCGGATTGCGAAAGGGATCTGGGAGTTATGATTAGTAAGAATTTAAAACAAAAGGATCAATGCATAAATGTTCGTAATAAGGCAAATCGGACACTTGGATTTATTAATCGCAGCGTTAGTAACAAGACACCTGGTGTGGTTCTCAAGCTATATCTTGCTCTAGTTAGGCCCCATTTAGATTATGCAGTTCAGTTTTGGTCGCCATATTATAGAATGGATATAAATTCACTTGAACGTGTCCAGCGTAGGATGACTAAGTTAATTCCCCATATTAGAAATCTTTCATATGAAGAAAGATTAACAAAGCTTAAGTTGCATTCACTGGAAAGGCGAAGAGTTAGGGGTGACATGATAGAGGTTTACAAGTGGATGAATGGACATAACCGGGGGGATATTAATAGGGTATTAAAAGTATCAACACAGGACAGAACACGAAACAATGGATATAAATTGGATAAGTTTAGATTTAGGAAAGACTTGGGTAAATACTGGTTCAGTAACAGGGTTGTTGATTTGTGGAACCAATTGCCGCGTAACATTGTGGAGGTGGGGTCCCTCGATTGTTTCAAGCACGGGTTGGACAAGTATATGAGTGGGATTGGGTGGTTATAGAATAGGAGCTGCCTCGTATGGGCCAATAGGCCTTCTGCAGTTACCTTTGTTCTTATGTTCTTATGTTCTTACTACACAGTGCTTTGTGTCTCTTACACAATCCCAATAAATATGTCACCACTGTTTTAGACACGTGAACGAGTTTCATTAAATAGCAGTGGTCGTCAGCGTCACTAAACCATACAAAATGTATGAATTGAGTTGCCCAATGCTCCTCAATGTGTGTATGTTACAAAAACCTGGTAACGTTGGTTGAGTGATTTTTTTCTACATAGGCTGGGAGGGATGAGAGTAGAAGGCAAGGAGGGAGATACTGCACATTACCTCACCCCTAACACCTCCCCACCTACCCACCTCCTTCCTTCTCTCCTGCTTGATACCTGCCTTCCTCAAGCATAATCAACCAGGCGGCGACGCGACCGTGTTTCCTCAAGACACGAACACTCGAGCAAAACACGTTGGCTTCTCCCGGTAAAAGGGCTTGCAAGCTTTTCAATCTCTTTACTCCTGGAAAGGCTTAACTGATTCTATCTGCGGGCAAAGCGTGTCTACCGCACACACGCACACGGGGAATTGATAAGGTAGAAAAGGATGAATTATTTAACATGGGTGGTACACACACAAGGGACACAGGTGGGTATTGAGTACCCACATGAGCCACAGGGACGTTAGAAAGAACTTTTTCAATGTCAGTAGTTAACGGATGGAATGGACTAGGTAGTGGTGTGGTGGAGGCTGACTCCATACACAGTTTGAAATGTAGATATGATAGAGCCCAATAGGCTCAGGAATCTGTACACCAGTTGATTGACAGTTGAGAGGCGGGACCAAAGAGTCAGAGCTCAACCCCGCAAGGTAAGCAAAATTAGGGGAGTACACAGGGCCTGGCAGCTGAGTGGACAGCGCTCTAGGGTGGTAGTCCTAAGGGCCCGGGTTTGATCCCCAGAAAAAAAAGCAGAAACAAATGGTCATTTTCTTTCACCCTGGTGCTCCTGTTCACTCGGTAGTAAATAGGGAACCACCACGGACAGGAGTACACCCATACAATATTTCACCTCCCTACTGAGAGAGCGGGAAGATGCCCCCCCCCCTTCCCCTCCTTCCCTACTGTGAGAGCGGGAAGATGGCCCCCCCTCCCCTCCTTCCCTACTGTGAGAGCGGGAAGATGCCCCAGCGCCCTCATTTATTGTTCTTTAATGGTTCCCCATATTATGGCCAAAGAAGCATAATCCAAGTTTATAATAGGATCTTTTACTAAAGAAGCATAAAATAATGTATATATATCCAACTCATCAAGACATCCCTGCTGGCTCAAGTACTCCAGTGTGACCGCTATTTTTTCATCTATCAATTTATCCAGTTTTTGCGATTTAGCCATAAATGCAGCCTTGCTCCGTTCAGCTATATTATCATCTAATGTCAAATCTTCCACGGCTCTCTTCCAGGAACTAACCATTAGACTCCATTTAAGTTCATCATCGATAAATTGATATTTAAAGGAATCCGGGATCTGGAGGGTGGAAACCATTTCTTCGCACAGAGTAGCCGCTGTCCAACCCCATTCTGTTGTTCTAACATCCAAAAAATAACTTATAACTGCCCGAGTACATATAGCTCGTAAACGATTGTCATATTTGTGCGGAGATGTTGATAAACCCTCGTCTCGAACGATAAAACTATAAATTTCATCCTTGTTCCCCGTTTGAATAATATCCACAAAGAGTTTGAGATCTCGGGTTAGAAAAAGAATACATTCAGATAGTACGTCGAATGGGGTGCTATAAGTTACTATGATCATTTCGAAATAAATTTTTCCATAATTTTTCACATGCATGCGTGCAATTAGTTCACCATATGAATTCACACATGGTTCCATGTTTCTTCCATCACCATCATCATGCCACCAGTTACCAAATTGATTCACATGATACACTCTGTCGACGTGATTTAATAAATGATCAGTACCACAAAAAATTTCAGAGTATTCTTCCTCACAATCGCTAAATACCCGATATGTGGTAGTAGTGTCCTTATTCCAAAGTATGGTGTAACCAATTTTCCCACAGTCATACATATGCACGAACCTTCTAAAAAAAAACTTAAAACTGGGTTTCATGTGCAACTTTGTTAGTTGAAACTCTCTGTCGTTGAACAAGCAATATTTTTCGTGTTGAATTCTCTTTTCATGAGCGTATTCAGACCATTCTTGGCCATATAACCAGGCTTCGAAAGCAATAGCATCTCTGGTTAATTCCCACTGTATATTGTCGAACATCATATACCTAAAGTAATAATGTCGATTGAAATATCGTTTCAATCTCAAAAGCTTCTCTTTTGCAGTTTGACAAACTTTATTATATGAATAAGATGATGATGATGATGATGATAAAGGGATTCTTATTCCATCGGCTCTCATCATCTCTTTCAGAGCTTCTCTTTCTTCGTTAGACGCTTGTATCATCGTCAGAACGCCGTTCGTCGCGGTTAGTGATAAGTTCTACAAACAAATAATAATATTTTCCTGTTTCCTGTCAGTTACCATAACTCGCATTATAAATTGCAATTGTGATGCCACGGGATACCCTTTTTTATTCGTTCCCATCCAAAATTTTATCGAATAAAGAGTTACGGGCGTTATTGATACACTGTATGTTTTATGCACACGATGTACCATTGGTGGTGGTACATTGCAATGTAATTCCAGAGTAATATCAAGTCTATCGGCATAATATAGATATATCATTCTTGTTAGTTCATCGTCGTATTTAATCGAAGATATAAAAGTTCTCCATGGTCTTATTAATCTGGCTAGTTGTGCCATGGTTATGTCATCGTAGACTGACATTATTTCTTATAAATATATATTATTATTTAATTTTTATATCAATGTTTATGCTCGAGATGTTTTTATTATTTTTGTATAGCTTCAAAGACACAGTAATAAGTTCTTAACCACATTTAACATAAGGTAGGTCAATATTGTAGTACACATTGTAATAATGTAATTGTCGTTCAATGTAAAAATTTAAATCACAAACTCATTGCGTTCTTTGTCTTGTATACTACTATTACCTTGCTCTTGTCATTTTTTTTGACATGCTGATGATGAAGATAAATGTTTTGTTGTGTAAAATTAAACAGTGACTTTAGTTTCCCTTTCCTTCGTTTGAATGAGAGAGGTATATGAAGAATATGTTTCAGAAAAATGAATATTCTTTCACCACCATTTAAACATTTAATTAATTTGTACGGCAAACATAAAATAAATTACACTTTGGAATACTCCCTCTCCTTTCAAAAAAGGGAATGAACTATTCATTATTCATTAATTATATATTATGTAATATTTTCATCTTCTTAAGGGGGCTTATCATCACAAAAATTCGGAAAAATCAAATCTTTTTGAAAAATTTATAAAAATACTACAACGTTCTGGTAACACTTTGGCGCAAACCCGAGAATGTTATGATATAAATTAAAGTATTTATGGTACATTTCCATGCGTAATTTTGCAGAATCCGGTGCCCCGCGGCTGTGGCGCGACAAAGAGTATTGCGTCGTACGTTCTAAACGTCAATTTTTCCGTAATAACGTCGGAAATAACTCTGTATATATGACAACAAATATACACTCAATGGCAACCGTCTCCTAGCGGGGGTGGGAGAGGCAGCCAGCTACCAGTCACATGTTGTGTCCTGTTGAGAGTGGAGGGTGTTGATGCGCGCTCCATTTTTGCTCCTGGAATCTCGCTTTTGTAGCGTCTAGCGCACAATGACTATAAACGGAAGGGTCTGAATGCAAGAGTAGCCAATTTGACACGCGGTCGCCGTCGTTGGCTGGAAAGGAGAGACGCTGTAGCACAAGGGAGGTTATTATCAAGTGAAGATACAGGCGGCCTCCCCGCCTCAGCTGTGAGAGGCATGACACAGCAGCCACACCCCGCTTCGACCCTCCTCACACATCCTCAACCCCTCGATGTGTATGGAACGGCCACGACAGTGCCATCTACATTTACTGCTGTGGCTGGTATGGCAGTGCCGTCTACAAGTCGAAGTCTGGTAATATGTATGTGCAGGATATTGCATACCTTGCTCAATGGATGCCTATCTACAAGGGTGCCAATTATGAACGAAATCGGTCGATGACACACTCGACTACAGGTGGCCGAACTTTGATCTTATTTTACTCAGGTAAGTAATTTACAACTTCAAGGTGTTTCTCAGCTTTCATTTATTAATCAATTTACATGCAAATTACACCTTATAGAGTTTGTGCTTCTACAAACCTATTGAGACATTTTAGTCTAAAGTCCATTTGTTGATTAAACATCAAATATTGTATATTTTTGGAAGGGTAACTTTGAATAATTATATTATTGCACTAAACACTTCTTTTGATAAAACTGATCAATAGAATCCTTTATTATGTGCTAAATTTAATATCTGATTGTTATAGAAATATTTTTGTTGACACATGTGTTCCCTGAAATTATTTGAAAATGTTGAAAATTCGTTGCATAATACGTTGTGTATTTTTTTTCTCCTTTTCTGTTTAGGGTGTGATGCTGAAACTTGGACCAGTTGCAGCTCTTTCTATAACCATTTCATAAATAAATTTATAAACAAATTGAACAACTTTTACTTTACCCCTTAATACTACTACTCATTTTTCAGTAAACATTATCTCGTTTTTTTTTTTACAATAATATGGAGGACTTTAGAGCTTTTGTAGTGGTGGTATGTAAAAAAAAAAATATTTCAATGTAAAATGTAAATCATATAGTTTATGTTAAATCAATGATTGGGGTACAAATTGTTTGTTTAATAACGAAAATCCCACTGATGATGTGGTAAATCGGGCCTTGCATACTAGCTAGAACACAGTACTCTGCCTACTATGCGAGACCTGATTTGTCTAATAAACAAGCTTAATTAAGTTCGACAAACAAATAATAAATATTTTCCTGTCATCACAAATCCAACTTAGATCCTATAAGATATATGAATTAGGAGACAAACAACTCTTGCCCCCATACCTCATCAATCAATCAGCACAAATCCAACTTAGTCCCAAATTACAAACACTGTTATTTACCAAGCAAATACTCCAGTTTAGTAACAATATAAGGTGGGAATAATACACTATAAAAATTTGCAAATCTACACCTATACTTTTCAATTGTGAAAAGACTTTTAATCTTTTCAGTATGCTTTAAAACCTTTTTATCTTTAAAGGATGGGATTATTTTGAATATTTTGGATAGCTCGACTTCTGGGAGAATATATATTATTCTTTTAAATATCTCCTTGAGATCAGTTAGTCCAAAATGTCCTCTCAGATCCACAAAATCACATTCTGAATCCTTGCCTTCAAATTGAATTTCAAGGCAGGATGTATTTAAATTACGTTCTATCTCAATGTTAATATCCCAGTCTAATAGTCCATCTTCATGTGGATTAAATGGATCGAATGTGATAAATAAGGTGCATATATAAGAACATGGTTTGCTCCTTAAGATCCTTCCTTTCTTTTCTTCAGTATTAAAACCAACCATCCATCTATAGGGGTTCATATGTGGGCCACAATTTTTGTTACCAAGTTGTCCATACCTCTGGGCATCCTCTCGTTTTATTTTCTGGGGTAGAAGATATTTATCATTCTTCGATCGACGTGAACGACGACAGCGATGTTGAGAGACTTCTTTCATCTACGAAAAAACAAAATCAGTTAAATCGTTATCCTAAATATTTATCAAATTAATTAACAAAAACGTCTGATACAGAACCAAAGCCTAGAATTATTAAAACAATCCTTTCTAAAGAATTAAATAGTGATACAAAAAATTAAACAAAAAGTTTTTAAAATATACCTTATGTTTCAAAATGAACCAAATAAAGACTCAAACAATAAACAATGACAAAATTAAAAAAAAAAAAAAATAAAAAAAAAACATACTTATGTTTCAAGTGAGCAACTCTTCAGTTGTAAAGATGGATAAGCTTTATAGTCAGTCAAAGGCTTGTTGTGTAGTGCTGGTTAAGCTGTAACAGTCATCTGTTTATATACTCTGGACAAGTTTTGTTATCATCTGACGTTACCACATCCTTTAAAATATGATGTCACCTCTCTCTCTCCCAAATATTTAAACCCTTTCCGCTCAGCTATATATATCCCAAGCACCCCTCGACTTTAGCCACCATCACCATCATCACCACTGGTTATCAATACCCCAACTACTAAATCATCAACATTGTCCAGTAATGTTTAAAATCAACACTATGATTTTTGCTATGTTCAGATAATTTACAGTTCTTTTACCACCTATTTTAAACAATATTTTTTTCTTCCTCGGCTTTGATACCTTTTGATAATTACTTACTTGATCTGGAGATTTTTCATCCTATGAGTCCACTCCACTTTTGGACGATTTTTCAGATGAATCATTGTCACTGTTGGATCTTGTTATTTCTGCTGATCTAATCGATTTTCTATGTTCTCTTAGAGGGTGGGTTAAGATCATTAGTTGATGAGGTGATTGTTACAGAGTTCAGCTGGAGTAATTGGGGGACTTTGGATTGGTGGACAAGATAATGGGAGGGGGGGATTGGATGTCTCAGGAGCATGTAAAGTTGGGTTGTCGATAGAAAACCGATTTGGGTCAATTATGTTCAGAGTGTCCGGTGTTATATTTATTGGGCGAAGGTTGTTATCGACCCTGAGGCTGTTCCAAATATTTAGTAGGCGAATAGGATCTATGTTGCTACAACCAGATACAGTTCTGGAATATTCCAGCAAGCAATCGTCTACAGGATGAAGATGGGGTTGTTGGTTCATAATTGACTTATGACTCTAATGGGCAAATCCTATACTGCACTTTTTGGTTGTGACGACTGTACTTAGTTAGTTCTAGAATGTGGACCGCCAAGTTGTCGGAGTCTCTTTATATAACGTCCTTTCCAAGGTTATCCTTGCCAGGTTTCCCCTGTCTCCCTAATACCAGATTAGTTTTTGACTAAAGCTCATCCTTCTTTACAACTTTTAGTTTGTTTTTCTAATTCTAGGCTCAAAAGTGATTATCTATTTGAATGAATTATTCATTATTAAATGTTTAGTTTTGTCATCATTCATTATTAAAGGTATAGTTTTATCATCAAGATGTTATGATTGGAAAGTTGTAACGGAATAAAAATCTGGAGAAGATTGAACAAACTGACATAACCATTACAAATATCTTTCATCATTATTTCATCATTGCTATGTTGTACAAATGTAATCTTTGTCTTCTTCTTCTTCTTCTACCTCCCTTTCTACAACTTGATCTTTCAACACCCCCCGATTTCTCATCTTTTTTATAATTCCATTCTTTTTAATGGAATAATTTTGGTACTGATTTTTCCAAATAGTAATATTTTCCCTTTTTTGTGAGAGGTAAGCCACCATTTTAGTTACTACATAATCAGGGGAAAGATAAGAATAAAATTTGGCATCTCTTGGTATTGTTTCTATTGGATTTTTAATTTTATTAATAATACTAGTAAATTGTTCTAATAAATCACAATGCATGTCCCACGCTGTAGATAGTGATATATTTCTTAGTTTTGACCAATTATTATTTTTTTCATAATTACTAATGAGATGCTCAATTATATTCTCATCATATCTCACGACTTCATCGATTTTAATGTATATATCAATATTTGTAATTGATTTTTTGTTTACTTCCAATGTTTGTTCATAAGTTAAACAATTTCTAATAATATACTCACTTAAACTTTGTTCAACATTTCTTACCCCATCTAAAAGAAAAAACCATAAATCTACCACAGTATTAATATATATTATCATTTTGGCCTCTTCAATTTTAAATGGGGAATATACCCCAAAATCTTCGTCAATTACAATATCCTGATTGTGAAATTGTGTAAAAAAATTTTCATACCAGATAAATTTATTATCAGCTGTTAATCCTGACATATCGTAAATTTTCCAATAAATTAACTGTCTTCTGCTAAGATTGGGCGGATAATTAAATTTAATGTGGGAATCATTAATATTATCATTTATTAACTTGTATAACTTATAAGCTATAAATAAGTATCTTATTAGATTATGTCTCAGGGGTAAATAATGTAATCCAGGAATTTTTTTGGTGTTAAATTTTTCATTATTTATATGTTCGATATCTATATTAATGAAAAGTTCCTCTTTTTTGTTCATATTTTTTTAAATCCTTTAAATATTCCATTCTAATACTTTCTCGAAATGATCTGCCCTAGCAACAAATAGGGAATTAATTTTTGACTAAGATTTATTGTCATATGAATTTTTTATTATATATTTGTGATAGAATTTAATCAAATAAATCCCAATAACATATGGTCTTTGTTTCAAGGTTATCTGACCATGGCATAGACAAACAAAGACTACTTTTTTTTTCCGTGGCATAACGTGTCGATGTTAATGTACTATTAGATCAAAGACTCTAAATCCTACCCCCTTCACCCCCCTACACATGATGAATCTTATACTATACTATAATGTAATGATGCCCAACCAATTAATTCACATATCATTCTTTACATTAGAAAGGGAACTTAAGTGACTGACTGGACTCTGGCCGATGGTAGATTTAACCAGTTCAGTTATCATTTTCTGTATTTCAGAGTTACGTACTTCTTCCGTTAGTCGCAAGGCAACATTTTGTAAATGATCCACATTATCTTGAAGCCTCGACAATTTAGTTAGCACCTCAATAACAGTTATATGGGTGGTTAATTCATATTGGGGATATTTACTCAAATCTATTGAAGGTTTCGGTAATCTACCTTCGGTTTCCAGGTAATCAAGGCCTTTAAAAATAGAAGTAACGTGGTCGTCTTTCGTTTTGTATAGATCATTGTAATCCATCTTATGTGGATAATTAAATTCTTCTACTCCCAATGGCCAGCACTTACCATTATTACATGATACCAAAATTTTTTTGGTAGCTAGGAGTTCATCATTTGAATAAAAGGTTACTAAGATATGTTTAAGTTTTACAGCATCATACTCTTTTCTAAAGAATAAAATATAGTTGATCATTTCGTTTACTGACGACGTCATTATACTTATTATTACTGTGCTCGTTTTGGGCAAATGAATGTAATAGTTAAGTGAAATTCTAAATTTTTATTACTTTTATACACTTCTTACAAAAATTTAATTTCTAATTAGTGACAATAGTTGTTGAAAACTTGTACTTTTAATAATAATTAGTTCCCCTTTTTATACCATTTGACTTAATTTTAGTTATCTCAAATAATATGAGAGGAGGGGGTAATAATGATGGTGGGGGCATTGAAGCCAAGTATAATGACGTCGTCAGTAAATGAAATGATCAACAGGATCTATACAAAACGAAAGACGAATACGTTTTAAAAGGCCTTGATTTCGGCCAGAGCCCATTCAGTTACTTATGTTTCCTTTGTAATGTAAAGAAATATGTGAATTAATTGGTTTGGCATTATTACATTATTAAGATTCATCAATGGTTTTTATTTATACTTTTAGCATTTGCTCCTAACTTCAAGATTTATTTATTGTAAGAATAATAAACAAATATATTTTATAACAAAATCAATTCAGTAAAATAACTTAAAATACTACACAGTGCTTTGTGTCTCTTACACAATCCCAATAAATATGTCACTACTGTTTTGGACATGTGAACGAGTTTCATTAAATGGCAGTGGTCATCACCGTCACTAAACCATACAAAATGTATGAATAGTGATCGCTATCCAATTTGCCAATGTATCTCATCTCGGGGTCTGTGGTGCGTTTGAAATAAAAGTTCAGTAGTTGTTTCATCTGCTACTGCTCTTTCCCATGATCTAATCATTAGATTCCGTTGAACTTCATTGATTATTTGGCGTTTTAAAAAATGAGGAATATTAGGGTTGGTGTTGATTGTTCTACGTAAGCAGGCCACGGTCCAATATCCCATTCTATTAATATCCAAAAAGGAATTCACAAATTGATTGACGCACATTGCCTGCAAACTATTTGGCTTGTAGGTGTTTTTACATGGAGGTGATGGTGATGATGATGATGATGATGATAAACCTTCGTCTTCTATAATAAAACGACAGATTTCTTCCTTTTCCCCCGTTTGAATGAGGTCCATAAAGAGATGGGGATTTCGGGTTATGAAAAGTACGCGGTTTACCTTTTCTACATAAAAGGATCCATAGTCTTTCGCCACTATTCGAGCAATTAATTCTCTCTTCGCAGAATTTAAATGATAAATTCTGTCAAGCTTTCCTATGTTAATACAACATATATCATCACACTTTTTATCACCATCACTGAAAACCCGAAATGTATAATTTTCAGACCATTTATTACAATATTCGGGTACCCCATAAGGATAACAACGTTTATAGTTGGGGTCCCTATAAATTATATCTTGACGAGGCTTGTGATGATAATATGCCTTCCCATCATGTAAACAATAGGGTTTATGTCGAATCATCCTTCGATTAACGTATTTAAGCCATTTTCTATTTTTAAACCATGCTTCGTAAGCTCTCACATCTCGGGTTAATTCCCAACGTATATTTTTAAACATCATGTGCCTGAAATAATAATGCCGATTCAAATATTGTTTTATAGACATAAGCTTTTTCAGCGCTGCCTGATCAACTTTGCTACATGACGATGGAATCGATATTCCGTCTGCTATCATCATCTCTCTCAGAGCTTTTCGTTCCTGCTTGGAAGCTTGTATCATCATTAGAAATATGGAAGGATCTTTGGCGTAGGACCTATATCCCTTGATAGGCACTATTAAGTAATCCGGATCACGGGGGTACTTGAAATTATGTTCACAGAACATGATGCTTCTTTGGTCAATGTTAGAGAAGAATTCTACAAACATATAAGAACAATAATTTTCAGCCTCATTAAATAAGACTCGCAGTATAAATTGCAATTGGGATGCCGCAGGATATCCTTCTTGAGTAGATCCCATCCATATTTTAATAGCATAAACATTTACAATTTGGGGGTTAAATTGTATTAATTTACTTATAGATGGTTCTAAAGTAATATTTAAACCAATTGAAAAATATTTGTCTACATATTTTTTTATTTGGGAACTTGATGTAATCGAAGATGTAAAAGATTTAAAGGGAAACATGGATACCATGGTTTTAAAACCTTTGTGCAAATGAGTATTCCGAATGTTAGTAGGAGTAAATCCTTTTATGTACAATGAGTGTGAAAAAAATTTAAGTATAGATTCAACCAGAACAAAGTTTTCAGCAAATATTATCACAAATTAGGAAAAACAAATTGACAAGAAGTATAGAAGTAATAAAAATTTAGAATTTCCATAACTATCCATCCATTCATTAACCAAAAACGAGAACATATTTTAGTAACCTTTTATTCAAATGATGAACTCTTCTGAAGTGCAGAAAATGATAACTGAACTGGTTAAATCTACCATCGGCCAGAGTTCAGTCAGTCACTTTGATCTTTGATCTAATAGTACATTAACATCGACACGTTATGCCACGGAAAAAAAAAGTAGTCTTTGTTTGTCTATGCCATGGTCAGATAACCTTGAAACAAAGACCATATGTTATTGGGATTTATTTGATTAAATTCTATCAAAAATATATAATAAAAAATTCATATGCCAATAAATCTTAGCCAATAATTAATTCCCTATTTGTTGCTAGGGCAGATCATTTCGAGAAAGTATTAGAATTGAATATTTAAAGGATTTAAAAAAATATGAACAAAAAAGAGGAACTTTTCATTAATATAGATATCGAACATATAAATAATGAAAAATTTAACACCAAAAAAATTCCTGGATTACATTATTTACCCCTGAGACATAATCTAATAAGATAATTATTTATAGCTTATAAGTTATACAAGTTAATAAATGATAATATTAATGATTATTTTTTTTTTTTTTTTTTAGTAAATTTTGATATCAGGATGATTTATTGATTTAAAGTGGTGAGACCACAAAAATATTAATGCTTGCTCTACTTGGTGGAGGTTTCCAGGTAAGCAATCAAGTCTGCACGCTCATTCTTCTTCTTAAGACCAACGAACACCATCTTTGTGCCTGGAATAAATTTCTTGGGGTTGGTCAAGTAGATATCCAAATTATCTTTGTCCCACGTGATACTCTTGGCCTTGTTGGCATAAGTGTAAATATAGCCAGAAGCCTGACCAGTTTGGCGGCCGAAGAGGCCATTTAGATTTGGTCCAGTTTTGTGCTTGCCGTTTAATTCAACAGTGTGACACTGTGCACACCTCTGCATAAATATCTTCTTACCTTTTTCCCTCTCAACCATCTTCTGAAAAAAAAAACACATTAACTTAAAAGGTTAAGGTGTATGCTATTTATTTATTTATTTATTTATTTATATGTTTCATATACTTACTTACAAAAAAAGGACACTTTTTTTTCTTTGTTTTAGGATTCTGATATACTCTGCGAGAACACTGCACAACCTTGAGTCAAAACACACTCACAGATGGACTAAAAAATACTGTAGATACAGATTTGGATAATGTATCTAACCAGCTACAACTTCAACCAAACACAGTTTTAAATGAGAAAACATAAGAAATAAATAATTACACCCTCCTATAAAAATATGATATGGAAATGTGGTAAGGATGACATTTTAACTTTTCGGATTAGAGTTTTTATAGCATTGGTGCCTGAGCTGGGCCCTGAGGTGGGCCCTGGGGAGGTAACTGTGACTGTACCTGCGGTGGACCTTGCAACTGAAGTGGTGATGGCTGGCCTTGGGTTGTCATATGAATATGAACGCTAGGTGGTACCTGTTGCTGCCTGAGAAATTGATGCCCTCTGATTGAAACCCAAACAGAGGTAAAAATAACACATACATATACATTTATTTACAAAAAAACATTTTTTTTTTTGTTTTATTTAATGAATGTTGGTCTCAGGATTGGTTCACCTCCCTTTCTATGACAAAGTTGGTTAAAGAATAATAAGTATTTTCTATTTGATGGATCATTAGAATTTTTTGAGGCTAGGTTTAATAAATATGGCTGTAAACTCTTAAAAACAAGTTTCATCTCTGAAAGTGTTTCATTAAAGTTAAGGTATAGGGTAACTGGTGTCACATATTCGTCAAAAATCCAACTGTTTTCCATAATATATCTTTCTATATACAAATCAGTGACTGCCAATTGCTCCACTCCATATATAAAACTAGTTGCGGCTTCTAAAAACAGCCTGTCAGTTTGATTACCCCAAAATAAGATTTGTGCATACTTACGAGAAAATTCCCTAATGCTACATTTTAGATGATGCATATTCAACACAAACACACTTTTTACTATTTGCTTACAAAGTGGACAAAATATTTCATCTTTGTAGATAATGTTTGATAAAAAAGAGTACATCCCATAAGAATTATTCATATATCTAAGGCAGCCATAATTATTATAATCAAATTTCCCTGTAGATTTTTTACCCAACAAAATTTTGGCTGATAATGTAAACATACATTGAGGACAAATACTGTGACCACATCCAACCATATAATCATCAAACATAAAAACCATGTCACCTGACCCATTCATATCTAAACAAATGGGGCAAGATACAATTTGATGACGACTGACATTTTTCTTGATAGTTTTAAGGGAACCGTGTTTAATTGATATATCAATGACAACGTCCTTATTATCAGGTCCCCAGAGTCGGTTGGACACCAGGTTTGTTTGATATTTTTTCAAAAATGGTATTTTAACCAGGACTGTAGAATTATTTTTAGTTTCAAAACACTCGTCTTGTCTAAAATCATGTTCATTTTCAAACAGATTTATATCAGTATCAATTGATCTGATATTTGGTGAACAATTAAATATAATAGTTAACGATGCCTTTTCTGCTTCTGTCATAATTTCTATGATGTTTCTTACTTTGATATTCTGCTGTAATCTTGACCTTGTAGGAGAAATCTTGCAAGTCAAAAAAAGTTGGCAACCTCTTGAGTTTTTTGAATTTGATATTTTGTATATATTTTTTTTTAAATGTCTTCTCTTTGGACATTTCCCCAGGGATAATTCCATATTAAACCTAGAAGAAATATGAAAGATAACATTAATAATAATTAAAAAAAAGGGGGAAGAAATGGAGTTGTAAACAAGGGGAAAAAGCTCTTTATTCCACAATTAACTATTCCAAAAAAAAAAAATAAACAAAAGAAACAACACTTTTCTCGGGTTTGGTATGTAGAAAGATGTCTGAAAAGTGATAGGGTAAATAAGAGTAGGATGGAAGTAGTAGTAGTAGTAGTAGTAGTAGTAGTGGTAGAAGGGTAGAGATAAAATTTCTTCAATTAGTAACTATGGTCTCTCTCACCTCAATCAGTTTATAAAGTTTTAGGGAACATATCTAAACCCACTGACTGGTTCATTCTGTTGTCAGGATTAAATCATCACACAACAACAATTGACCAGGGAGGATGGAGGTCCGTCTTATTTATGTTAATGACACTGTCCTGTTTTTTTTTTTTTTTGTCATAAAGAGGGGAACCTATGAAAAAAAATATATATATAAATTAGGAGGTTTAACTATTCTTTTCATTGTTATGATGTCTTTGACATAATTTTGTTTATAATTTTAACTCTGACACCAAAGGGGTAGACCTGTCTAGAAAATTTTATAATTGCTGGTAAGTAGTCTCTTTCCCAGTTTCCACCAGCCAATCCACACCCAATTAACGATGGAAATATTACCAAACTGTATTTTCCATTAGATACTTGCACTGCTAATTTATTTAGACCTTCATTAAACCAATAAATCCTGTTTTGGGATGTATCTTTTAAAAGGCCAGATAAAAGTTGATGATCGAAAGGTTCTAAATGTCTAGGATTTCTTCCTTTAGGTCCAACATCAACAGTACACGACTGCTGTAACTGCTGTATGAGTCTTTTAGTATAAAGGTTTTGATTTTTCTCCTTCCCCATATAAAACTGCCCAAAAACATTTATAACTACTGGTCCCTTTGTTACAGTGTTAGGATGACAAATCTCAATATTTCCTGGTTGAGGTCTATCTTCAAGCATAGCACGGTTTAAAGTGCCTATTGCCCGGCGTCGTGTATAAGAACCACAGTATGGATATATCTCAGCAAGAATCTGAGAAAGTCCATGAGATTTAACAGCTACACAGTTGAGTATTTGTACAAGCGCTATATTGGGGCTTCTATATACAGGGTCAGTAATGTCTCCATTAATAAACTCCAAGTTATCTACAAAGAAGAAAGAAACATTGGTTGTACCATTACAGTCCATAATTATCTTCTAATATATGTTGCCAAAGAATATATTTTTAAGAGATTAGGATATGTTTGATTACCTTTCTTGATAAATTCCTCCATTTCAGTCCAATAGTTTGTGAATTACTTCAAATATTTTCAGTTGTATTTGTCATGACAGTGTTTGTATTATAATATATGAAAAACAAAAACTGTTGTATTATATATAGTTATGATATATTTAATATATATATGTTTTTCTTTTTTTATACCTTCTATCAAAATTTCATAAGACTTATAAGAGTTGGGTTTGGTATCCGTTTTCAAGTTGGGATTATATCATAAATAATTAAAAAATGGAAGTCATTAAGGGGAAAAACAAATTGACTAAGCCTGATGAATGTGAAACACTAAATAATAGAATATCTAATCATATTCGTTTTACATTTAATACCCACAAACGTCATTTAGGGAAAGGTGCCTATGGTAAAGTTGATCTTGTCCAAGTACCTACTATTGAACTTCTTGATCCTATATTACCACATCAAATACATGTGTTTCAAAATATTTACCCACACACGGCTTCCAAACTTTTTAAATCTTCTAAGAAGAAGCACAAACGAGGAAAAAAGTATCTACAAACATTTGTGGCTCGAAAGAGTTTTCGCCGGAAAAGGGATTTTTTAATGGAGATTGAAAACATTGCACGTCTTGATGAAAATATCAGAAAGGCATTCTTTGTTCAAGTGTATCGTGTGTTTATGGTCGAAACTGCCTATAATGTAATACACTGTCCACAAGGTAAATTTCTAGAGTCATCACAACCTACAAAAGTTCCTCATTCTTTGAATAATATTGAGTATAAATGTCCTTTCAAATCTAAATCTATAGGCTACTTTATCGAAATGGAATACTTAAACCCACGCGATTGGATCCTACTAAGGGAAAAAGTCGACTTATTGAAAAATGATCAGTATTGTCGTCAACAATTGCTTACTACAGTTCTTAGACAGCTTATTGATGTTCAATTAGTCTTATATAATACTACTGACAAATATATATCAGGTACTTATTACGATATTAATCCTCAAAATGTATTTGTATCCAATGATGACATTCATCGAATTAAATTAATTGATTACGGAGTCCTTTTTCTTCCTTCTTTAAATATATATTCTATAATCACAGAACCGATGCCAGTATTTCATTCCGAAAATATCTGTGATGTCTTTTCTAAACAAATATCTAAATCAAAACTCAATTATAAAAGATATGTTCAATATCTTTCTAACCGATATTTTACACGTTTGCCTAAACGAGATAAATACAGTGTCATTCCTACTATGTATGGTATCATTGCAACCGTGACAATGTGTGTGATGTTAATGTGGGGTTGTGAAAGACGAGATAAAGTACGCCACATTTTAAGAAAAATTATTCACTCATATAATCCAACATTGATTTTGAATGATGTCTATAAAAGTCAAGAGATACAAAAAAATATTATAGAATTGCTTAAAACCTCAAACATCGTTGAAAACCTAACCCTTTAGATAAAAAATGAATGCCAATTTTGATTTCGATAATATGGAATTACATAATTTTGATACTTTTATGGAACCTCTCTTAAAATACATTTCTCCAGAACACCTTTTAAAAACAGTCCATCCGAATTTATCAATATACCAGAGAGTTGAAAAATGGCGTCAACTGGAAAAAAGTAAGAATGTAGCATGTTGTTATAAATGTCGCCAGTCAAATAAACCACTACACCTCCTCCAAATACCAACATTACGAAGACTTGCAGATGAGTCAATCGAATCTCATCACTTTTGTGATGACTGTATTAAAAAATGACGATTTATGTTTATTCCAATAAACTCTTAAACTCATCTACTAACTTGTATATAACACAAAATAAAAAGAAATATAAAACTATAGCCTATGTCATTCCAATAAATTCATTTAACATTGATTATGAAACTGTAAATTTTAATAATGCCCATAAACACAAACAACAACAACAACAACAACAACAACAGTATAAAATTGTTTTGCCTCATTTACAATATATTATAATTTGGTACTTACACAAATCTTATGTTCCTATTGACCAGGTTAAATTTCAACAATTAGTGAGTGTAGCTTCTACTTCATTATTCAGAATTAATATAGAAAAAGGAAAAGGAAAACTCCCATCCTTAGAAACATGTATATCATCCATGTTAACTTCTGTTTTGGGGCATTCACTACCTTTCTTGATGCCATCTTTTATCAAACTCATCTATCAAATTCCACATATTGTAATAGAATGGGATAATGAAAAGATTTTATCACATCAGTTACTAAAAGAAGGGAACCAAAATTTATTTTCACCACAAATATTTAAGGCATTTGATATAGATATATGTTAATTATACTATTGTTGTACAACAGTCACAGTTGTTCCTGCCTGTTTATCCCATTTGGATAAAGCGTTGAAAATCTTGTGATCATGAGAAAATGGAGACCACAGAGTTCTCCCTTGTCAAATGAGTGGGAGGTATGATAGAACATTTATTTTTAAAGAGGATAATTTTGTCAGGCTGTATATAAGACAAGAGCAGCTTCATACTTGCTCAGTTGCTCTCTATCCACGTGACCAGGTTAGTGATTTTTAATGTATTTTTAGGAGATGTGTTGGCAGCTCAAGCAGACCAAAGAGGTAGTATCACAATATTATTTCAAACTTAGATGAAAGATATACAATATTATGTGATTATAATTTTGATGGAAAATTGGAAATAACAAGCAATAAAAGTGGATATAAATCCTTTATCAAAGACCCTATCCTATTTCTAAATATGGTTCAAGCTTCAGAAGAGGAAAAAGAAGCTTTAGTGCAAATCGACGGAATATCGATTCCACCTTTGTTGACATACTACAAAAGTTATTATGAAGAAGAACTTTGGTTAAGAGAAGAACAAAGCTATTTTGGGCGAGATAAATATTTTAGTTATTTGATGTTTGAACCCATTTTGAAAAAAAAAATTGTCCGACTATAACATATATGGAACAAGACATGAAAAAATGGATACCACCATTCCAATTCATTTACAACATTTAATTTTTAAAAATTAATCTCAAAACTGTATTTTTTTTTTTTTTTTTTAAGAGAGTTTCCTGTTTCCTGTCAATATAAGACAGAGCCACCCTCTCTTGCTTCATAGTTTCTCTCCATTCACGCGAGCAGGTCAGTGTTCTCATTTCATTTGTGAGGGGGGGGGGGGGTGTGTGTGGATCTCCTGATGGTGTGGCTGTCATATGTTATTATATTGAAAAAGGGAGAGTGACTATTGTTTGCTCATGGTTCTCACACAACTAGGTCAATCAGTCTCCTTATTTCTTCTACTATAATGGATTTTTTTTAACAGACTGTGACAGGCCGAGATGTAAGAGAGCTGTGAGGATACTAACCAACTAAGGAAGAGTCGTTAAGTTTTTTGTGGATTCCCCTCCCATAGCAATCCAGGATGTTGCGGGAAAGAATCAAAAGTAATAGAGGAGGAGAAAAACCATCTGGGATACCAATATCCACATACACAGCTTTAACCCAAAAAATTTGAGATAATTTTCAACATTCTTTTGCCAGAGAGGCCATTTAGGGTAAATTGACATTTTATTAGAGAGTTTTTTTTTTTTTTTTTTTTTTTCATAATGAATCCTTTCGACAAGATGATGTTGACTACGGAATGTGAGAATTTTAAATCTTTTGTACCTTCAATTACATCAAGTTTACAATTGTCTAGCTATATTCAATACTTTTATAATTGTGGACTAAATATTACATTAGAACGAGATTTAAAATTACCATCAAATTTTTTGTTTGAAACAGAAATACAAACTCTTTATTCCTTGAAAATATGGATGGGATCTAACGAGGAAGGGAAACCACTAGCATCTCAATTTCAATTTATACTACGATGTCAAATAGAAAACGAAGGATTCTTCATCGAACTTATTTCAAATATAGATGAAAGATATACAATATTATGTGTTTATGACGAAAATTTTAATATAAGAAGCAATAACAATGGATATAAATCCTTTGCCAAGGACCCTCTTACATTTCTAAAGATGGTTCAAGCTTCAGAAGAGGAAAAAGAAACTTTAAGAGAGATGATGCGAATCGATGGAATATCAATTCCACTTTGGTCGACATACTACAAATGTGATGAAGAAGAATTTCTGTTAACAAAAAACTATTTCAAGCGAGATTTTTATTTTAGGTACCTGATGTTTGAACACATTAATTGGAAATCAACTGGACAATATGATGTTTATGAAAAATGGGTGAAATGTTTTGAAAAAGAGGTTGATAATTCCTGGTATCAAATCAACCAATATAGTTTATGTAAAACCAAAAAATGTCAGACCATAAAATATATGGAACCATACATGAAAAATTTATATGAAACTTTGGTTAATGAAATTAATGACAGAGTATGGTTTAAATATGAAAACTATTCTTGTCGCATTTTTAGTGATGGTGATGAAGACTGTGACAATATATACATCATTGACTTAAAATTTTGTAATGACTTCAAAAGCATTGACAGAGTTTATCATGTGGAAAAAACTAAAAAATATAATGCACTAATTGCTCGCTTAGGGGGGAAAGAATATGGATCATTTTTTATCGAAATGATTATCATCTATTACTCTTATTATAAGAGAGAATGTATAATTTTTGTAACCCGTAATCCCCAACTCTTTATTAATATAATTCAAACTGGGGAAAAGGATAAAATTTGTAGTTTTATCTTGAAAGATGAGGGTTTATTATCATCTCAGATGAGAAAAAATTGTAGTTTAGTAGCCCAATGCACTCGGAAGATTGTAAAAAGTTTGGTTTCGGATACTGAAACAGAATGTTGGAATGTAGCCACATTGCATGAAAAGATAGATACCACCATCCAAATTCCCCATTTACACCTTAAACAATTCATACTTAATGAAGGTCTAGAACATCTAATGATTGGATTCTGGAAGAGAGCTGTAGAAGATTTAAAAGTATTATGTATTTAAATAATTATAAGTTGATAATGGAAATAGTCTCCCAAAGAACAACTGATGTCTGAAGAATGGGAAATTAGTGATACTTGCCGCTTTCACCAGTTGCTTTCTTAAGAGACTTTCCTAGATTAAACAACCGACCCACAATGATAAATTAGAGTGATCTCACCGAAGTGGTTGGGAGCTGGTTTTTTTTTTGGGGGGTGGGGGGGGAACCAGATTTAAATTGGCCACCAAAGTGTAGAGAAACATGCTGGCGCAACTCTCTAATGTGTACTTAAGTGGGATAAAAAAAACTCTAAGCTCATTCTCACTATGGAACTAAACGAGGACAGATGGATGGTGGGTAGCATTGTGAGAAAATAAATAAAATAGTAATAATAATAATAATAAACAGTGTAATTGTAAATCACTCCTTCTTCAGTCAGGAATGGCACAAATTAGTGATGACAACACTATCTGTGAGTCTGCTCCCGAACCCTCCCCCTCCAAATGGACAGCAGCAGCAGCACCACCATCAAGTCAGGATTCTCCCGAAACTTCCCCCTCCAAATGGACAGCAGCAGCACCACCACCATCAAGTCAGGATTCTCCCGAAACCCACCCCCCCTCCAAATGGACAGCAGCAGCACCACCACCATCAAGTCAGGATTCTCCCGAAACCCACCCCCCCTCCAAATGGACAGCAGCAGCACCATCACCATCAAGTCAGGATTCTCCCGAAACCCACCCCCCCTCCAAATGGACAGCAGCAGCACCACCACCATCAAGTCAGGATTCTCCCGAAACTTCCCCCTCCAAATGGACAGCAGCAGCACCACCACCATCAAGTCAGGATTCTCCCGAAACTTCCCCCTCCAAATGGACAGCAGCAGCAGCACCACCATCAAGTAAGGATTCTCCCGAAACCCACCCCCCCTCCAAATGGACAGCAGCGGCGCCATCAAGTAAGGATTCTCCTGAACCCTCCCCCTCCAAATGGACAGCGGCGCCATCAAGTAAGGATTCTCCTGATCCCCCCCCCTCCAAATGGACAGCGGCGCCATCAAGTAAGGATTCTCCTGAAAACCACCCCCCCTCCAAATTGACAGCGGCTCCATCAAGTAAGGATTCTCATGAACCCCCCCCCCCTCCCCATGGACAGCGGCGCCATCAAGTAAGGATTCTCCCGAAAACCCCCCTTCCAAATGGACAGTGGTGCCATCAAGTGAGGACGGGATATACCGGCCACAGGTGCTGGATGACTCTTTTTATCCAGCTTCTGTTAATGATGTGATTGTGACTATCGCCATTGGGCATTGTGTAGTGGATTATGAAGATATCCCCAAATTTATTGCACGCATAAGGAGCTTAGCGGAGATTGAAAAGCAGCAGTATGAGGCTACAAATCCAAAAAAAAGAAACTGTAATAATTTAGTTCAAAGAATTATGAAAATACGAGCAGTAGAAATGTTATATGATAACTTCCGTTTGGAGTCACAGATCATAACGCCTGTTCACCTCGGTTTGGGAAGAATAGAAGTATCCTACAGTAAAATTGAAAGTGTTATAGAATGGGTTAAGGTAATGGCAGAGATTGCCAAAAAATATGCAGGAGTGGATTTAAGCTTACCTGAACATTTGAGATTACTCAATCAGAAAGTTTATTTACAGAATGAGTTTACAGCTCTTTACAACCCTGATTATAAAGGATGTTGCACTGAGGTAAAACAAGATGAAGATGGAGAAAATGAACATTGGACGATGACTTCTATATGGAAGCTTTATATTAACTAGCTACAACAGTACAACAAAGCCTTCAGATGATTGGTCCAAGAAATACATTATTATTTTTTTTTCAATTAATTATTCTGTTCTGAATCTTGTTGTAATCATATGATTTTTTACTAATAATTAACATTTTTCTATAATTAACATAAAGTTATTTTTTTATTTGATCATCAGTCTTACCTGACCCATACAAAATGTGATCGGTGTGAGAGAGAAATCTGCAATGGTAATTATCTGTCCAAAATTTTGACAAGAAAATGTTTTGCCTGTGATATTTGCCAGAAAAAGTTCTTTGCAATGTACTACTTAGTAATACATTTCAACACACAACATGCATATGAAATACCGTGCCATGTGTGTGGGACAGTTTTATTGAACAGAGGCTGTCGAAAAGTCCTTTTTGATAGTTTTTTTTTCAGAATTTGATGAAATTCCCACTCGTGGTGGAAAGTTACCAAAGTTATTTATAAGAAAATTCGAAGATAAAATATCATCTTCGAATGCTGCAGAGTGGTGGAATTTTATCTTGAATGCAGATGAAAAGAAGATATACACAATAATAACACCAGATGAAGAAAAAAGGCAGTTGGAGAAACAGATGGATTTCTCACTAGATGTAAAAAGGAATAAAATATCCAAGAAGTTTTCTTCAATTTACCCATTGGAAGAAGAAATTGTGTATATAATTAACTGTCTTCATATTTTTCCTGATTTGTGTAGAATGCTACGAGGAGTATTTGATCATTATTTGCCACTAGAAATAGAAATAGATGCAATTATTAAATTCACAGGTGAAGGTTCTCTTGTAAGTGTTTTTGCTGGCACTGCATTCATTGAAAATCTATTGAGATTAAGAAATGTGGACGTGAAAGCTACTGATAATTACTCAAACATAAATTCTATATCATGGATGGAGGTTGATAATATAAATATCTCTGAGGCAATTAATAATAAATATCATCCTGATGTTCTTTTAATGACATGGCCACTAGAAAAAAAGAGTTCAATCCCAAGTGCAATGGCTGAGGGTAGTTTTTATATGAGCACTTCAGGATATTATGAAATGATAGATGAACTCAACCTAAGTGAAAGAGAACCTTTAAAGTATGAATATTATAGTGATGCCTTATATGCTATTAAAGAGTTTAAGGGAAACAAGTTCATTTATGTTGGAGATAAAATGTTTTGTTGTGAGTGTAATGCTCTTTTTTCCCATTATCTAGAGGAAAATTTTGAAAAGGTGAATAGTGGAATTACATTATCCAAAATTCACTTCTATATCAGGAAACCAACAAATTGATCAAACTGTTCTAATAGACTATATTATTAAGGATTAGTTTTTAACTATAAGTTTAATGCTATTATTATACTTTGGATGTGTAAAAATGTGTAATAAATGCTGTTTTTATATCATAGCCTACCTAAATTTGAGAAGTATGACACACGTTTTTTTTTTTTTTTTTTTTTTTATTACAAATTATAAGTGTTTAAAATTATTTTAAATATTAAAATTGAATTCACATCAGGTACTGACTCTGTATGTTTTTAATTAGAAATTATCGAATAATTATTCAAATTATTTTGTATATGAGATAACAAATAAGGGGTTATGCATTCATAAATTTTTCTATTTACCATATTATCTCCAAGAATATATAAAACTGTACCAAAAACAGATGTCATAAGTGTAATTGTAATTAGTTTTAATATAACTTTTGTTTGGCGATTATTTATAATGTTATTTGAATTTTGATTATTAGGTTGGTTAAGGTTGGTGGTATTGGAGGTAGGACTTGAGATCGGGTTGGTGTTGCTGGGATTAGGGTTGTTGCTGGAATTATTAGGGTTGTCACTTGAATTATTAGGGTTGTTGCTAGAATTAGGGTTAGGGGGGTTGCTGGGGTTAGGGGTGTTGTTGGGGTTAGGGTCGTTGCTGGGGTTAGGGTCGTTGCTGGGGTTAGGGTTGTTGATGGGGTTAGGGTTAGGGTTGTTGCTGGGGTTAGGGTTATGGTTGTTGCTGAGGTTAGGGTTAGGGTTAGGGGTGTTGCTGGGGTTAGGGTTAGGGTTGTTGCTGGTGTTAGGGTTAGGGGTGTTGCTGGGGTTAGGGTTAGGGGTGTTGCTGGGGTTAGGGTTAGGGGTGTTGCTGGGGTTAGGGTCGTTGCTGGGGGTAATAGTTTCTATACTAACTATAGTCATTATATATTTTTATATATGTATAAATAAAAGTAAACAATTAATATTATTATTATGATAAATAACAAAAGTATAATAGTATTATGGTAATTAAATATATTTGTGGGATGTATAACGGTGTAATGTCTAAGAGAATGTTCTTGAAGTTCCAATGATATTAACCTCAAAATCGACCCAGTTTCACATACATAAATAAATTTTTTATTAAAATTTGGGTCAATGGGATGTATTTTTGAATTAGGATATAAGTAGGTTTTAGCTAAATTATAATTATGTGGATTACATAGAGCTTTACATCCTTTATTAAAAACTGCTTTCTCAAAAGATGAAGTTTGCAATAAACTTTCAATATCCATTGAATTACTACAGTTCCAATATAACTGCTCATCTAGAATGGTAGCTAAAGGATGGGAAGCATCTTCTATAATATTTTTTTTTTCATTGTGTACTAAACTTTCATTACAAAATCTTCGTTTATATTTGTCTCTTATGAGAAAAATTCGATCTCCAAAATTTACAAGACTATATCGAAAACATCCAGTATTAATTTTATTATGTAAACGCATAAATTCTATAAAACTCTCACTTGTTTCTAATTTTGAAATTTGTTTTAGAATGGAACAGTATGGATAAATTTTAAACCACTCTTTAAATCTTGTCCAAATTATAATTGCCTGGATATTATTATATATATTATCATCATTAAATATTGTACATAGAGATTTTTCATCATATATTTCACAATCATTAAGACACGTAAGCAACATATTTACATCTGGTAAATAATTACAATAAATATAATATGGATATTTAGTCTGAATATGTATCCGGAACATTTCTCGTACTTTTGTTCCATATATAAATGTTAATTTTCTTAAAAAATAAAGGTCACCACAAAGAAGTGCTTCTATATTTGCTTTGAAATTTTGAATATTAATTTTGTTAGAAAATGCTAAGAGATTTGGATCAATGATTTTTTGAATATTTTCATCTCCTTTAATAATAATATCATTAAAATCATCTAAAATCTTCTTTATAATAGCTGTATCATTTATATCTTGAATTTGTCCATATAATTTACCTATAGGAAGCAATAATAATTGATCTAAGGTATTAATAATTTTAGTTGCTTCCTGTTTATTCATTTTTTTATTTGAAATTACATTACTTTAAGTTTTACAATATACAATTTTTTCAGTAATATATACCATATCTTTTTCAAGAACTGATTTTGAATGGTTACGAAGAAATGGAATAAAATCAAAGAACTGGGCAGCATTTTCTTCGTTAACCAATTTTTCAAAATTCGAAGGTGTAGTAACATCACTGAAACCTAGTATTTGATGTTTTCTGTATGGAGACTGACTTATTAGTTGAGGCATTTGTGAAACTGTCAGAAATACTTGACCAACAAATATACGATGGAGCTGTAAATCTTCAGACCTAATCCACATTGTATAATCCAAATTTGGAGTTATCATGTTACCTAGGGCAAAACTTCCCGATATATGGCTAATATCACCTAATTTTGTTTGAAATTCTTGATAATATCTGTTAACACCTGTATCACCCATGAGGTAATGTCCTAATACATACTGAGGCGAGCAAGATAAAAAATGTTTATCAAATTTTTCAATAATAGCTACATTACTTCCTAATTTAGATTTGTATTCTTTTACATATGTGATAAACTTATATAACTTTGAATCATAAACTAACGGAAATTCTTCCAAATCCCTATTTTTTTTATTTCCAATATTTTGGGGATTGTATAAATGTAACAAATGGGTATTGACATTTTGATGTTTCTGTGCCTCATGTCATTTTAAAATATCACACTTTGATAAACTGATCATTGTCTTATTTGATCTTATTATTTTTATATTTGAAATATGAAAGTGTTACCACCTCCTCCAGCCTTTGGGTCATCTAATCTCACCATCTCACAGTCGATATTAGGGAATCCAAAGAAGTTTTTAAAAATTACAAAACATGATGAAAATATAACTAAAATATTTGAAAAACTTTTCCAAGATAATGAATTGAAAATAAAGGAGGGTATTGAACATTTATCTACAACTATGATTCAAACTTCGTTGGAACACATCCGTATTATTAGTCCACCTAGTACAGTGCAATGGGATATAGAGAGTGTGAGATGTGCTATGAATAAAAACAATTGTCCTACACATGAGAGAGAGAATGGAGAAAAAAAAGATGGATTACAGTTAACTCCACGAGAAGCTCAAATGGTATTATCAGATATATCATCATGTAATGCTAATGATAATGATAATATATTTTATCAATTATTTTTAAAAAGTCTTACCTCTCCAGATTTACCATCGCGAAGAATAGTCACTAGACTAAATATTTAATTATACAAAAAATGTGTATGTATTATGATATTTTATTTTTCGTTATTCTTACTATTCTTAGTATTATTATTTGGTTTTATTTATTTATATATTTTTCACCAAATCAGATTGAAGTAAGTAAAAATCTGATACTAAACAATAAAAGAAAGACAATAGAAAAAGAATCTTTACCACTCATACCATACTCTATGGCTGTATATAAACATAATAATAAAAATACTAAAAATGAACGTGAAAATGTTTTTGTTCATATTATGCCTCAAAATTATCATTTTTTCGTAGAACAAGGCCAACTCATCTACCATCCTACTTCCCCCCCAAAGAATAATATATGTTGTACATTATCAGAATTTCCTGAAATAGCATATGTTTTTTCTGTGGAAGAGTCAACTACTTCTTTAACTATTCCCCAAAAAACCAAAATGTGTCGCCGACCTCTTGAGTATTTAAAAAGTAACATATATACACTAATGACATATCGTTTACAGACACACCATTTAAAAAATCCACTAAAACTTCTCCATCATCTCGCACTCACAGGACGTATAAAATTAATAAAAAATGATAACTAAAAGAGAAAATATTTATTTACTTTATTTACAAGATCCCAAAAGAAATCGACATTATCTTAAACGAAAACGAAAACGAAAAAGAAAAAAACGTAATAAGGATAAAAAAAGATCATCATTACAAATGTACAGTAAATTCCATGAATTATCTAACATCAATAATTGTTATGTTGATAATAAAAACTTGGTAGAAGCTGAAGTATATATTTTATGGAATTATGATCACATCACTATAAAAAATGAAGACCAGGAAGACTGTTATCTCCAACAGCAAAATCTTCCAGAAGCTTTAGCCATATATTCCAAATATGTCCGCTTTACTTGTCCAATTTGTTTAAATGAAAATAGCGATAAAGATCTTATAATGTTACATTGTGGGCATGGTATATGTATTTCTTGTTACCAGATGGATAACTTTGACAAGTTATTTTGTGCCATATGTCGATGTAATAATCCACAGGTTTTAAAGGGTATTGGTTCCTCTCAATAATTGTTTAAATATTTCCAAGTGGCTGTATACTGAAAAGTTGGTATAGATATAGCTTTTACGAAATTGGGAAAGTTGTTGATTAAAAAATTTTCCTCTTTTAATATGATTTTTTAAAATACATACTACACTAATACTTTTATCTTCGACTGATATAATAACATATGTTTTTCCAATTGATTTAATAAATAGTATAGCTACTAATAAAATTTCTCCAATTTCCTTAGAAACATTTATTTTTAAAATACCGTTACTGGTGATACTCAACATATTTGTATCACTTTTATTTAAATAGATTACAGATATTGTTTGTAATGAGGATAAATTTGGTTGTGTTACCGCATTCTGTTGAAATTTTAATCTACCCTCAGGTGCTACAGGGGGGGATGAGAATAAGAGAAAACATTCTTCTTCCAGATTGGGAACTTTTTTCCATAAATGAGGTATAATCTGAGTGTTTAGTACATTCATGAAGTTTGAATTCTTTATTAGTATTTCCTCGCTCGCAAATTTCATTAGTAATTGACGCATCCAATAAGAACTTGGCATCTTTAATGTAGACATTAATTGTGGCTGTTGAAAAACACTTAGGACAATATTTATACTCGATGGGAATATTAAGAATCCAACAGAAAAATCCTGAACATTGTAAACAATAGTAAATTTTTGTATTAGATATATCCAACATTATATTTTTTAAATAATACAAAAAATAATTACAATGAATAGTAATAACGGCTTACAACATGAAAATAACATACTTTTAGAATTAGATAATTTAATAATTGAACAATATATTGATGAAATTGATAAAATTTATAAAAATTATGAAAATTTTTGTTCAATATCTCGATTATATTCGTTATGTTCTAAAATTATGAATATATTTAATATAGCCTCTATATTTTTATCTATTTTATTACCATCACAAAATTATAGTTTAATTTTTAGTTTAGTCGGTATATCATTAAATAGCATGTTTAGTATTGATTTGCGTAAAGAAAAACTTCAACAAATTGTATCTGTATATTATCTCTATATTATTCCTGATTTAGAAAAGTTTATTTATGATAATATAAGCAAAGATATACGACAAATTCGGAATTTTCAACATGAGATAACTGCAGGGAACATTAATAACAAAATTAGTAATATTAACAATAATAATAATAATAATAATAATAATAATCCTAGTCTTTCTTGTTTAGATAAAATTGCTCAAATGAAAGAAATTATAACAAATAATTATACAAAATATATGGGTGAAATGTTTTCTGTGCCTGTAAGCTTAACTTATGTAAATTATACAAGTATTATATTGTGCTTCAGCACATATATATTCCTATTCATTACTATTCCTCTAATACACATATACTTACCCCCTCTAATATAAAATTTTTGGTAAATATATAAAAAAATGGATGAACATGTTATTGATCAAATATTTAGTAAATACCTAAACCAAAGTGATTTGGAATGTATAAAACAGGAATTCAATCGTCCTATTTTTAATCCACGTACGCAACGAGAAATTATAACATATGTCGAAAATGAAGATGAAGAAACCAATAAACAACAATCTTCTCCTCCTATATCCACACTACAAAGGCGCAAAAAACGTTTATTACTTAACCCATCTAGTTTGAAGAATTACAAGTGTACGTTTGAAAAATTTGGCCGTTTTAAGCTTCAGCAAGTCGGTCGGGAGGCACCGGTTACACCAGATTTGATAAATAAATATAATGTATATTTAAACCGGGATGCCAATTTAAAATATATGACGCGTCTAACCAACGTTCGAACACTAAACAAGTACATCGTAGGTCCCATTCTTGGACAAGAAATGCGTCTTCCTCGTACATCTGTTAATTTACGCCGTAACAATAAGCCTATTTTAGATAGCCGTTTGATCGCTCAGACGGTTGCTAGAATATGGAATTTTTCTCAGTCTGAACATGCTTACAAAATTTTACTTATATACCATACAGGTCTTCGAGCCAAAGAAGCCAACAATGTAACTTATCGTAATGTTGTAGATGCATATTACCCAGCCACTCAGACTGTTGTTTTGCCAGTAGTATACAGTAAACACGGTAAGGATCGCAACATTCCCTTATTAAAAGGAGGGGCTTCCACTTTTTTTATTCAATACCTCATTCCCTATGCAAATAAGAAGATGTTACGATTAACTCTACTGAAATATCCTGGGACAAATATAGCTGATCATTTGGATAAACCTATTTTTGATTCTAGTTACCAGAGTACACATAAAGTTTTTAAAAGTTATCTTTGGAAAGTTGCTAAAGAAAGAAATCAGAAATTATCTCCTAATGAAGAATATAGATTCAGATTCAGATTCAGATTCAGATGTTTATTCAGGTAAGGTATATACATACAAGTGATGTTACATTAATGGATTGATATATAGATAGATCTAGTACATACAATGCCTAAAGCCACTATTACGCAATGCGTTTCGGGCAAGAAAACATTAATATCTAGAACTTAATACTAATTGAGCATAAAGAATAAAAGATGTTGAGAACAAATACAAATAAAGATAAAAAAAAGGGGGAAACATGACTGAAAAAGCAGCACAAATACAATAGGTTGACAAACAGTGTTGATTAAAAAAGAAAAAAAAAAAAAAGAAAATAACAGACATGGGTTGACAATAGAGGAGTGAGGTAGATTACAGGGAATTTATTAGGTAGTGTTTAGTTTTTATCTTAAACTGGTTGAGAGAGGTACAGTCTTTAACATGGTTGGGAAGGTCATTCCACATTCTGGGCCCCTTGATTTGCAGAGCATTTCTAGTTTGATTAAGACGTACTCTAGGAATATCAAAACTGTATTTATTTCTGGTGTGGTGCTCATGGGTTCTGTTACAACCTACTATGAAGCTTTTAAGATCAGGATTGGCATTATAGTTTAGCGTTTTATATATGTATAATACACATGAGAGAATGTGCAGAGACTTAATATCTAACATATTAAGAGATTTGAGTAGGGGTACCGAGTGATGTCTGGGGCCAGAGTTGGATATTGTTCTAATAGCGGCTTTGTGTTGGGTAATTAGAGGACGTAAGTGATTTTGGGTAGTAGAACCCCAAGCACAAATACCATAGTTGAGATAAGGATAGATAAGGGAGTAATAGAGAGTCACCAGGGCAGGGCGTGGTACATAATATCTGATCTTAGAAAGAATGCCCACAGTTTTTGAAACTTTTTTAGATATATTTAGAATGTGTCCCTGGAAATTCAGCTTGTGGTCAATGAGAATGCCAAGGAATTTGCCATCTAATTTGTTACAAATTTGGGTATTGTTTATTTTGAGATTTATAAGACTAGAGGATTTATTGCCAAACAGAATATAGAAGGTTTTGTCAATGTTAAGGGTGAGTTTGTTGGCAGTTAGCCAAAGATGGACTTTATTTAGCTCAGTATTTACTGTGGCATTTAGAGCAAGAGGGTCAGGACTGGAGTAAATGAAGGTTGTGTCGTCAGCAAATAGAATTGGTTTGAGGTGTTGGGAGGCATTTGGAAGGTCATTAATGTAGATGAGAAAGAGGAGAGGGCCAAGTATGCTGCCCTGGGGAACACCAATGTTGATGGGTAGGGTGGGAGAAATTGTATTATTCACAGAAACATATTGGAGCCTGTCAGTAAGGTAGGACTCGAGGTATTGTAGGGAGTGTCCTCTGACTCCATAATGATGTAATTTAAGAAGAAGGTTATGGTGGTTGACAGTATCAAAAGCTTTACGCAGGTCCACAAATAACCCAACAGGGAACTCCTTTTTATCAAGAGCTGTATGAATCGAGTTAAGCATACTAATAAGTGTTCAAGAAGATTTAAAAGGGGCAGGTCTCCATTCACTCCGAGCTGATTTTGCTACACGTACTTTTAACAGTCTTTCAAGACAATTAGGTAAGAATCATATTTTACCTTTTAAAATTATTAGTGAAATTTTAGGACATTCAAACGTTAAGGAATTTTTAAAAAGTTATATTAATCAAGGTGAAATAATAATGGAAGGTGGAAATGAAGAAGATGAAGAATTTAGTGGTGAGGGTGGCGTTGGTGAAGTTAACCAATTGCTTACAAATGATGAAAGTATTCACTGGGGTAGCAATGCACGAATGGCCCTACGACACCGTTATCGTCATATGAATGTAAATACAATCTCTAATTTGGAAGATCACACTTACCCATTGGCATCTAAAGAAGCTTCACCAACCATAAATAATAATTCTCTATCAATATCTAATAATAATAATAATAATAATAATAATAATATACTTACTAATACAATTACAAATAACCCTATTGATAATATTGGTACAACTATTACTATCGATACTGCTACGACTAATGCTGCAGTTAATAATATTAAGAATAATATTATTAATAATAATAATAATGATGATAATAATAATAATAATAATCGAATCGTTTATATATAAATAAAAAAAATATGTAAATAAATAATTAAATATATATTATACTATATATAACATGCAATCTTCTAACATTTATAATATATATATATATATAAAATGGACAATAATTGTTTATTGTTAGCTTTCAACTACATTCAAAAAACATCTTATGAACCAAATGATAGTTACTATAATCCCCGTCTTTATAAAAATCATATTCTTTATGAAGCTTCTGTTTTAGTAGTAAATATGTCTAATGGTTTTTGTAATGTAGATAAATCAGCTTTTCATTTCCCTCTTAAAAATATTTATACATCTCTACATTTAAAGGCAGATGAAGATGAAATGATTAGTGATGATGACGATGATGATTTGAATAAGTGCCTAGAATTGTTAGTAACCAAGTTTAATGTAAAATATGCTTGGGTTTATGGAATTAATCAAATCCTTTTTAACCCTTAAACTGCGCATGGCGTATATATACGCCCTGAGTAACATGTCCCATGGTGCGCATGGCGTATATATACGCCATAGGGTGCCAGGCCTGATTCAAATGGCCCGCGGCTACACGGGGTTCACAGTAGCTTCCTCAGGGCTCTTGTAAACAGATGCCATTTTAAAAAAAAATCGTGGGCAATATTCTCAGGTGTGAGAGGCACAGTACTGTTGGAGCAACCAAGGCCGGCGCACGCAGCATGAGCGAACAGCATTGATGTTCAGCTTGTGCCCACAGCATCGCCGAAAAATGTCAAAATAAATATATAATTGTTATTATTTAGCGATGACAATATTACAGATGACCAATGACTGTGATATAAATAACCAGGGTTGTGATAATAGCAGGATTGTTGTAATAATTAGCGCTGTGTGAGGAGTGATGCTGAGAGACGGAGGGAGACAGCATCGTTTACTGACTGTGTGGCCACCTGTTATTGTTTGCGTTCACCATACTAGGTCAGTGGTTCTCTATGGTGAACACAAATGTAGATACTTATATATAATGTGTGTATTAGTGTAATAACAGCAAAAGGATTATGCTGGGAGGAGCCATATGGGTGACGGAGGTGACGTCGTCTGCACGATTTCTCTAGCTGTTTAGAGGGTGGCCACTATGCTCTTTGGGCGCTCTACAAGCTTAGGTGTACAGTTACGGTGCATAAAACATGTAGATATTTATATATAACGTCTGTATATAGTGTAATAACACCACAACTGGTATTGTTGGGGGAGAAAGTTTAGTGCGTGTGACCTTGAAAGAGTGAGGGAGCCGCCAGCCGCCATCTGTGTATAGCGACGACTCTTAGTGCCTGAACTAACTATATCAGCTTAGCTGTACAGTTGTGGTGAACAAAATATACTCATACTTATATATAACGTCTGTATATAGTGTAATAACACCACAACTGGTATTGTTGGGGGAGAAAGTTTAGTGCGTGTGTTGAGGGAGTGGCAGTGAGTGGCTGGCTGGTGTGTGGCGGTAACTCCTCGTTGCTTTTCGACTCTCAATACCAACTTAGTGGTTCGTTATGGTGACCAAAACATGCCAATACTTATATATAACCTGTGTATAGAGTGTAATAGCAGCAAAACTATTTGTTTATTGTTTTATAAACATAATAATTGAATCACTAATACGCACATCATACTTTTGAGTATAGCGATTATTAACCACTTTTATTATATAAATATATTACAATACACACTATTGAATAATATTACTGCAAAAAAACTAAGAAAAAATCAATCGGAGACATTGAAACAATTAGGTAATAATATCTTTGTGGCAACTCCCATCTGTCAACGCGGGTGACGCTGACCGGGTCTGACGACCGCTCTGTCAACGCCCACTTTTTGCCAGACTTCCTCGGTCAATTGCGCCCAAAATATGTCACCTACGATTTTTTTTTTATTTTTTCCGTGCTCAGGGGACACAAATTAACATGTTTAGAAGACGAAAAAAATTTTTTGAATTTTTTTTTTTCTTGCGCACAGGGGTGTAAATGTCCATATGACCCCTGAGCAGTGTAAGGGTTAAATTACCGGTATTGCAGTATCTTACTGTCTTTAATATAAGGAGTTCAACTATCTATAAATTTGGAGAAGAAATTAAATTAGATGAGTATTCCATACCAAAACCTATACAAGTTTATAATAAACGTAATAATTTTCCACCACCTTCACATAGTATAACTAATCTTTGTCAAATGCTCTCCAAAAATCTAATTAGAGGATATCAAGATTCTTTGAAGACTATTAATTTTTATGCAGATAGTAAAAAGAACCCAGATTGTAGACATTTACATTGTTCTTTACATTTCAAAGCCACCAAGAGCAATTCAACGTGTGCATGTTTATTAAATGAAATAAATCGCCTCATTCTCATGTTTTTATCCGCCAGTCAAGATCTATATTTAACCGAATACAAAGAATATCTTAAATGCAATCCAAATCACAATGAACGATTCTGTCAATTCATGGCTGGACGTGAAGTTGAATTCAAACTACAAACGCTACTACTCAGTATGATTTATCCCGAAAAATTTCATTGGGACTGTTATAGAAATGAAAATGGGATTTATGTGTCAGTAAAACTAATAGATTATCCAAGGGAAAATATAGATAAATATAAATTAATTAAATGGCAAACTAGTCAATTTTCTAAGATTATTATGACGGAAAAATCAATCAACCATCGAGATTCTAATTTCATTCAAAATATTATGATATTTTTGGGGTTTGATGAAATATATAATGTACATTTATTACCTTAGTAAATAAAAATGGAATCTATTATTAATAGTAATTTATATTTACCTACATCATCTGATGATTACTCAAGAATACTATCTTCAGATTCAATATCGTCATTACCTTTATTTTCACAAATTTCTTTACAACCCGAACCCGAACCCATACTTGAACCTGAACCCATACTTGAACCTGAACCCATACTTGAACTTGAACCCGAACCCATACTTGAACCTGAACCCATACTTGAACTTGAACCAAGACCTAAACCTAAAATGGAACCAGAATCAAAACTAGAACAACAAAAACAACCAGAACTATCAGATTTGCCATCTCCTAGACCACATTTCCCCCAAAAAGATAGAGGTAGTTTATATAGTCATGTATTTGATTATAAAGTGAAAAAGAATAATAAAGAATTACGACGATATCTATTGAAAATATACATTCAACAAAAATGTTCTCCTAAAAACAATGATGATGAAATGTCTAAATTTATTTATGAATTTGGTAATCAAAATCTAGAGGATATGGACGATGAAGAATTGAAAAATATTATAAATATGATAACTTTGGTACAAAACATATTATCAGATCACTCTTATGTTAAAGACTTCTTTCAATTATTTAAAAATGTTTCTGAACAAATTAAAGACATTGCTCTCCAGAAATATCCTCAGTATTTATCGTCAATAAACCTAATTTTTAAGCAGATTATAATTAGTTTACAACGCATTGAAAATAACAAGAATGAACATGTTGACAAATTATTAATGCTTCTTTCATTAGACATGAAAGATATGAAACACTATCAACCAACTTCTTCTAGTACAATAATAATACATGCCTTGGTTCAAACTGGAATAAGTTTAATTATGTGTGGTATAATAGAATTTATTAATAATCGGGGTAAGGTTCAGGCAGAATACGATGCCAATCAATTCTTTAATTTAAAAGAACATGATGAAGAATTAATGGAAAATGTTGAAGACAATGATGATAATCCAATAAGAAAAAGATTCAAACCTTCTTTATAAAAAAAAATATTTAAACATCATATGTGTTCAAACATCAGGTACCTTAGAAAAATCTTACAATACATTATGCCTACTATACAGTCCATCTTGGATACATCAGTGACAATGAAACAGAAGTGAAGTGCATGTTGTATGATTATATAAAAGGAGTTGAATATCATCTGAGCCTTCAGTTTATTAGCAGTCAGGATGCCCTTCGCATCCTCTCCTTAAAGACAAACTGACATAATGGGAAATTACTTGGAAAAAGCTGAAACGAACCCCAAATCTAGTTTAGAAGAGGAAACAATGGATGGTAGGTAATAATACGAATATATAGATGTTTATATACATTTTTTACAATATACCTTTTTTTTCTTATTTTAATATATATATATTTTTTTTTTTTATTTTTTAGAACAATCTACACAGCAGTTAATGTTGCCCCCCCTCCCGCCTGAAATGGTTATAATAGAGGAAGATGATGAACAAGAGACGAATGATTTTGGGATATTGGAAATGGAACTCTGTATTATTAAAGAGAAGAATGTCGAAGGTGAAGAGAAGACTCACATAGTGTTCCAGATGCCAGCTAAAGTACCAGATTTATTATTAACGGGAGCGGATCCAAAGAATAATGTGTCTCATCAAGCAAGTACCTACAATATTCTCATGGCAGATGTGTCAGGATCCATGTTCATTTACTGGAATGGTGTAATGACAGGGTGGAACGAATATGTGGCACCTCATTTGGTAGGGAGAACGAATCTGTTCGTGTTTGGCAGTAAAGTTGAATTAAAACGATCAGAAACAAACCTAATAAATAGTGATTTTGCTAATGGTCAAACAGATTTGACTGGTGCCCTACAAACTATTGTACATGAGGTTTACCAATGTAAGGAGAGGTATATCAAAGTGTTTCTTATTACTGACGGCCATCATAATACAACATTGATTCAGCCAAGTCATGTTATTGACAAAATGAATGAGGTTGAGAATAAGATTTGTGAGGTTTTTGTGTTAGGTGTGGGATGTGACTTTCCCGTTCAGTATAGTCTGGATATAAGGTCGCGTTTGCACAATGGTAGTACCAATATGCCTTCACTTTTCTGGGCGAAAACGTCAGATGAATTAGAGGAAGAGATGAAGAAAATTGGTGGATACATATCTGATGGAACTTCACCGATCCTGAAGTTGTCAGTGAAAGGTTTCTTACTGCCAGGGGGTATAGCCAAGGACAAATTCTACCTGAATGAGTGGGTATATTTTCCCTGTGAACAAGAACAAGTGAAACAACTTAGATTAATATATGGTAATAATGGATGTCACATTTCACCCCAGTTTCGTCGTATATCATTATTTGAGTTGAATGAAGTATTTCGACAATGGAATTCGGTTATTATTCAAATTAATAATAAGAAAGAACCAGTTCCTTCAGATGTATTACCTTTAATGGAAAGAATTTTGAAATCAATTCAAGCTAGTGAGGAACTCAGTAGTAGATCTATTCGAGATCGGTTAGAACAAAAAGAATTTAAAAAATATGAATTAGAGTTAAGATCCTTGCTTAATAAAATAAGAGTAATATTAACCACTGAAAAATTCCAAAATGAAAAAGATCTGGCTGAAACTATTCTGAGTACAACAGTAAGAGGTGGAAAATATGAAACTAAATGTCTTCAGATGAAAGGTCATTCAGATGAAGATTATAGAAATGATTGTAAAATGTTCATGGAGATTTATGAAGAACAAAAAAAGTTGATAATGCGCATTAAAAATGATCCAGATGATTATTGTCAAGTAACAATGAACTCCACTATATCTGACTTGCAAGATCGAGATTTCCCCACGATGTTGAATAGTAATAATAAATATGAGTTTTTAAAACTGTTTACGATCTCTGGCATTCCCGTATATACTCCACATAGTAACTCTGTAACAATCAATCCATGGTCATATAGTGTTAGAAGTATACTGAAATGGCCATATACTATCATGAGCCAGGTTGCCATAGAAAAGAGCAAAGTAGTGGAGTTGGTATCTGATAATAACTTTAATGCCATAATCCCGATCTTTTCTCAAGATGCTTCCCAAATTATGGCCCCATTAATGGGTACAAGACTCTATGCGATGTGTGCGACTTATGCAATCACAAAAAATCCATACATTATTGATTTTGACATTCACATGGCAGCTTTAGGAGTGACCTGGATGAGGATTCTGTTTGAAAACCCAACTCAGCCTAGGCCTGAGTTTGTGCGATTGCGTATTGCACACATAGAAGCAACAGCAACATCGGGGTATCTCCACCGACCAAGTTTTAAGAAATATTGGCAAGTGCTTATCAATGACACGGCCCAAGCACTCATGACAGAGAGTTTTGAAAGAAATTTGGGGGAAAAACCCATAAAATGTGAGTCACTAATTAAACCTATGTTTATACTTTACTTACATCAACGAAGTGATGAGACTCCTCTAGAGGATAAAGTTGTTATCAAAGTTGTGAGGATGATTCTCTTAGAATACATTGGTCGTTGCCTTTCTAAATATAAGAAACAGGAAAAGAATTCCACACCCTTCACTGATTTCTTTGCCAAAACACTTGTTGATGAAAAGCTTAAAGAAGAATGGGTGAAGAACTACATTGCGACCTCAGAAAACCTAACCCTTAAGGATTTTTATACCTTAGAAGAGGTTGAGAAGACAGCCAGAAAACATTTTAAAGACGAGGACATGCAAAATATTAAGGAAAAGTTAATTGAACAGATCCCCATAGCTGTGGATATGAAAAAGGTAGAGAAGCTACGGGATGTTTTTCTGGCTGGAGATATATCTTGGTTTTCATTGCGAATTTTTGCTAAAGAAGTTGGTCTAAAGGAAGACGTTATTGACAATATGTTTAATGAACACAACGTGTTTATTTATACTGCACATGCCCTACAGTATAGAGACTCTCGTGAACGGCTAACTTCAAATGTTAGTGATAACGTCCAAGCTTTAGTGACTCAGCGGGTTCACCAGGAGAATTGTCTCAATATTTACAAGGAGTTTGAAAATATAATTGTTCAACATAAAAAGGATTTGTGGTTGCAGGAATATTTATCAACACACAGAGAAATTGTGCGCCCCATGACAAGGTCACAAATCCTAATAGAGGCTTCTGGACGAGGAGTTCAGGTAACAAATGATACTTTTGAAGAAGTGTATAAGAAATACCGACCAAATGTAGGGCTGTTGGGTAATGCTTGTCAATGTCGAAATTGTCCTTTTTACCTGATACCCAGTAAAAGGTATAATCAACACTTACATTTAGCACGTCATTATTCTTCAAATTATCCTCATCATTTGCACTCGGCAGCCTATTTTTGCAGGCATGAAGACATAGCAGATGCTATCTTCTACCAAGAGTCTATTAGTAAGTCTCAATTAGATAATGCTTTCATTGAGGACCTTTCATTTTTACTAAATATATATCAAGAAATGGCTCCCTACTGATGATTAATAATTCATCCAGGGCCACCCGATGTGGGTGGGCCAACTCAATTGTTATTATTGCTGTGACCACCTCTGTTGATTTTCCCCTACCTAAGCTTTATTAATTAAACTTGGCTCGTGCCATATTTAAGGTTAGTAGTAGTATCTATCATTCATGCCCTTTATGATATTAAATTGGGTGGTACTGTTTTTTTTTTATAATATAATTATTGTATTTATGTATGTAGTTAGAAAAATATATTTATTGGAATGGTTGATTTCCTTCATTTTCCCAGAGCATCTTCACACAAATTTTATAGCATATTAACACAAATAAATCTGGCACACACAAACCTCTGATTCTGCTATTGAGTTCAATAGGTTCTTCTCTTCCATTGGTTCATCCCTTGCTAATGATATTCCATCTTCCAGTACTGACATTAAGGACGAACTATCCCCAGTCTCTGTACCTAAAGCCTATTAGATCTTTAGCCCAAGTCACTTGAACTCCAAACCTTTCCAGATATTCTAAAAAAAGCGAGAGTAACGCCTGTTCCCCTTAACATTGACAAAACTTTCCCATTAGTTTTAAGCTGTAGTCATTAATGTTTTTCCTGCCCGAAACGCTTTGCGTAATAGTGGCTTTAGGCATTGTATGTACTAGCTCTATCTATAAAGCCAACAAACTTTGTAAATCTCTTTATGTATGTACCTTACCTAAATAAAGATTGTACCACGCCCTGCCCTGGTGACTCTCTATTACTCCCTTATCTATCCATATCTCAACTATGGTATTTGTGCTTGGGGCTCTACTACCCAAAATCACTTACGTCCTTACGTCCTCTACGACTCAACACAAAGCTGCTATTAGGACAATATCCAATTCTGGCCCCAGACATCACTCGGTACCCCTACTCAAATCCCTGAATATGTTAGACATTAAGTCACTGCACATTCTCTGTTTTTTCAACAATGTTCCCCCAAATAAAAATTATTATTATTATTATTATTATTATTATTATTATTATTATTATTATTATAAACACTTTAATAATAGTGGATATTCTATTTTCTAGTTCACTCTCTTGTTGGTTGGTGGCATCTTCTGTGTTAACATCTTACGCTCGTTCTTTAGGTACTAGTTCACTCTCTTGTTGTTTGGTGGAAAAGTCATTCTTCTGTGTTAACATCTTATTCTCGTTCTTGAGGTAAATCAACTCTTTCTTTTTCTTCCTCCCTTATATATTCTATTTTCTAGTTCACTCTCTTGTTGGTTGGTGGAAACTTCTGGTAGATAACAACATTCTTCTGTGTTAACATCTTATTCTCATTCTTGAGGTAAATCAACTCTTTCTTTTTCTTCTTCAAGTGTGTTTCCATTCTTTTAAATTTTTTAATCAACTCAGCTTGTCTCTGCCTAGGGTTAATCTGGGAAAGCATCTTCGTACAACTTTTTCTTGGAAGGGGAGCAAAGCGTGTGTGGTGGGCTGGCTGGATGGCCGTCCGTTAGTGGATGTAGTGAGAGTGGCCACAGATATTTATATATGTGGCTCAGCTAACACAGTGCTTCCGGCAACCAGCTATTAGTCAGAACCGGGACTTTTATGTGGTACTTATTACTATCTAGCTTATCTAGGCAATTCACTAACACAACGAAAACAACATATGTCCCATACAGTCCTGCCCTTTCGATAACCTACACTGAATACACTGAATAATAATTACCAAGGCAAAATTTAAACAAATAAAAACAAGCACACTTTTATTTAATGAAAATAACAGTGGAATTAATATGGAATGAAACATGTCAACCCTTTGTGACCATTGAAAAAAAAAAAATCCTTATTCTTGCATCTTTCATATTGTTAAGCTAAACAATGTCCCAGGTTCTTTCCTAAATCATGCATTTGAAAATAATTTAGTTTTATTATCTTCTTAGCATGAAATGTTTTAGGATTGTTGTTATGGTAGTTTACATATATTATGTGTTTCTTCATACCCTAAAAAGTTCAGAATATTTGCTATGATATATGAATCTTGATGATTCACCCTTGTTTGCTTCATTACGTGTTTGTTAAAATTCCTAACCTCCCATTGAATCCAGTTATATTTATTTTTGACAAGAGAGTTTAGAATTGTTACGCCTACATCCATTCCATTTATGTTTCTCCTACATTGCCAATGTATTTTCTCGGGCCAAACCATACTGAGCAACAGCGCTTGCAGTTTGTATTCGACTTCACGTTCAGCCATATATTGGCACATTCGTTCCTTATCCCTATGATTACTATTAATGTAATCTTTATATTCTGTCGTATATAGCTCTTGACTAGCCGATATGAACATAAGAGTAAGGCAGTTTATTTCATTCAACAGACAAGCACAAGTTGAACTACTCTCACCTTCTAAATGAAAATTACACTGTAGATCATTATTGCTGTTTTTATTTGTGGTATAGAAGGTAATACTCTTTGTGGAATCCTGGTATCCATTAATCAAATTTTGGGCGAGTAAATGACAAAGATTTGTAATACTATGTAAAACTGGTGGAAATGTATAAATATTACCCCGACGGTATAATACATTTCGATATTCATTAAAATATTTATTTATTGTTATTTTGTCTCTAAATGTGTGGCTGTTCTTATTTCGGATATCGAAGACTGCCAGATTTTGTAAAACAGGTAATTGGAATAAGATTTGATTATTTCCATAGACCCAGACATATTTTATATCATATTCTGACACCAGAGTTTCTAGACATTCGCTTAAGTTATTTAATTCTTCTTGATTTTGGTTTAATTCTTCATCTGTTATTTCATCTTTGTTCGTTTTTGTATTTATATCTAGATACCTATTAATGCATTTGAAGGGGAAATGAAAGACCGATTTATCTACATAACAATAACCATTAGCCATATTTACTACTGAAGCAGAGGCTTCGTATAGGATATATCGTTTATGGACATATCCATTCGATTCAGAAAAAGTTTGTATATAATTAAAAGCTAATAAAAAACAATTTTCCATTATTATTAAACCTCTATTTTTTTAAAGAAACAAATGTATATAAGTATAGTTTAATATTATCAGATGATATAGTTTAGTTTATTGTTCATAGCTTTGTTTATAATAACAATACCTGCTGGTCTAATTGTAAAACTTATTTTTCAAAAATTATAAGTATAACCGTTAATCAATGCTTTTTGGGGTTCAAACCAGCATATGTTTGATATTCTGTTAAAATAATTTTTTTATGAATTTATTATGACTAAAAAACAATAGGAAAAAAAGAAAAAAGTAGCAATGGGGTTAATAAGAATTTTAGTTGCTATAATCCTAATTATAGTCGTTATAATAATTATTTATTTACGCGGAAAACGTATCAATGTCAGTAAGGCTATCAGACATGATCCGATTCATGAAACAACATTACAATCCACCATCAGTCCAACAATAACAAAATTATCTGAAACATTACAAACCACCATCAGTCCAACAACAACAACAACAACAACAACAACAACGTCCTCTGAAGTACTTCAAGAAACAACATTACCATCCACCATCGGTTCAACAACTGCAACAACAACAACAACAGAGTCCTCTGAAGAATCTAATATAATCATCTCAAAGTTGGAATCATTATTCTCCCCGTTTATCAGAGATATAAATACCTATAAAGGTCTCGTAATTATTCCTAAACCACCAATTTCGTATAATCCTAAGAATAGAATCGAAAGTGAGAATACAATCATTAAGCCTTTTAATAACTTCCTTTTAAATTACAATAAAATCCACAGATATTTAGATAATAATATTGTCTCAAATAACACAAATTATGTATGGCAAAATTCTGATTACGACAAGGGATATTATACCAAAAATCCAATTATTTTAATATTTCCTTGGAATATTAATGATTTGAAACCTAATGTTTATACAGATCAAAGTGAAATACAAGATGTTAAATTACAAAACCATATAAATGCAGTACGGACCAAATCACATAATAAAAGAAAAAAATTCGACATGGACAAATTGTGGATATCATGTACGCATGCGGCAAGTCAAGATATATTTATTCAGGGATTCTCTAAGTATGATTTTCCAATTAAAGAAAATTCATTACCACCATTTGTGGTAATGAAACTTGAACTTCAAGATGGTAATAATGAGGTGGAATGTAAAATGGTGGCTAAGAACATTAATTCCTCAGAAACCTTTGCTAGCATTAAATTTAATATCAATGTGGAAATCTCGGAAGAAGAACAAGAAACAGGAGGAAGATCAGGACTCCTCCCTGATATAGTTTCCGATTATGAGTCCAGAAACGTAATATTCGAGAGAATGTAAAATTATGGTATCCTGTATTCAATGCAAGAAATAATTATTTTGAATGCTGAAAAATCAACATTGAATGTCCTATTCAAAATAATGTGCGTTTCATTTCATTTCAATAAGATAAAATTAACATTGGACTTCAAAATAGGTATTTTTTCTCACCCCATAAAAAATGAGTGAAATTGTTAAAACAATCTTGAGTATGGTACATTTCCCTGAGGATGGGACCTCAGGTTTAAGAGAACGTATAAATATAAAAACTTATTTAAACAATGTTTCTGCTAAAGATGATGATGAAACAAGAACAATCATATTATTAAATAAATTGTTTCATTTATTCGATCTATCTGATCGATACATAAAATTAATAACTAAAACATATCCTCTTATTAAAAGTCAATATCAACAAAAGGAAACCATAGCTTTATTAAATAAACAATATGATGAGTGTAATATGGAAAAAAAATTCCTAGAGACTGTGATAGCAGAAAAAGAACGCGAAATACTCGATTTAAATAAACAAGTTGACAAGTTTACAACTGAAATAGAAAAACAAAAAAATATAATAAACAATTTAGAAATTGAAAACAATAAATATGAAGAAGAATTGGAAACCCAAATATTTAATTTAGATCAATTAAATGAATGTGAAGATAAAATTGAGGAAAAAGACAAACAAATAAAAGAAATAGATAATAGAAATATAGAAAAAGATAAACAACTAACTGAAAAAGACAAACAAATAATAGAATTAGATTATCAAATTAAACAGTTAAATATTCTAATTAATTCAAATAATACTGAAATAAAATCTAAAAACGTTGAACTCATTAAAAACCTACAACTATGTACCACACAATTATCTGAACAAAAACAAGAAATAAAGAGAATAAATGAAGAATTAACTCAAAGTTATAGACATATTAATGAAAAACATCAACTAGAAGAAACTTACAAAAATGAACTTGAGAAATGTAACTACGAAAAACATGAACTAGAAAAAACCTATATGAAACAACTTGAGGAACAAAAACAAGCCCATCAACGGCAATATAAGGAGTTATTATCACTCAAAACAAAAGAACTTGAGAAACATCAACAAGCAGAAGAAACTTATAAACAACTTCAGGACCAAATGCTAAATAAATATAATGAATTATTGGCGAATATAAACACAATAAATAATTCTAATAATACATTATTTAATAATTTTTTAAACAAATCTATATTATCAAATGATGATATAACTGAATGTTTTTCAAATATATTGTTTATAAATAATAGTTATTCAAGTGAAAAAAATAAACTAATTGAAGAAATAATAATAAAGATTATTGATCATTTTAATACAGAACACAAGAATTATATTCAACAAGAACATATAAATAGAATGGCTAAGTTAAATGACATTATTAACAATAGTAATTATAATAATAATGATCTACAACCGGAAAATATAGCAAATATATTATTTACTAACGAGGAAGAAAGAGGGTTATTTAATCATATACTAAATAGTTTCAAAACTAATATTACTGATGAAATAGTAGAAAAACACAAAAAAGAATTAATGCCTTATGTTGATTTAAATGTTGTTTTAAAGCGTCAGTTACAAGAACCAAATTATTTGGCTAAAATGTTAGTAGATGAACTTACATCTATGGATTTAGTTAAAGAAAAGATAATAGAACAACTTGCGGATTTATACAAATATACAAAAGAAACAAATTATGAAGTTATAAAGGTATATACTTTTATTACAATTATATATACAATTTATCAGAACGAACTTAAAAAAGATTTTAGCATACAAAATATAAAACACTTTTATGTAATTATCTTGCAAGTGATTCACAAATCATATGGTGATACTTCTAAAATATTAGCCATTCAACAAATGCAGGAATCAGAAAATTCGATATTAAAACAAACAAATAAAGAAATGAATTCTAAAATGTTAGTCATGGCTTCTGAATTAAAAGAATCGAAAATACATTTGTCGATGATTAATACAATTGACGTTTCTTCTGACTATGATGAAACTCTAGTAGAAAAGTTCACTTCTATTATCAGAACTATTATTAATGAACTCGATGCTTACCTATCAGAGAAGTGCCGAAAAAAATATTTGTTATTAGCATTCGATCAGATTAAAGTAAAAGAAATATTTTGTAGGAATAGTGTTGCCAAAAATGAAATGAAACAATTATTCTATTCTCTTTCGAATCATATTTCTAAATTTATATTCTGCGCCCAGTTCTATAAAAATCTTGTTACGGTAATAAACGATAAAATTCTTATGCCTTCTATTCAATTAAACCTATATTTTTCACAAAACCTATATGACATCGATACTATGAAAACAGCTTTATTAAACTCCCAAAATATAAAGAAAGCTATTAAAACCCCTTCTGTTTTTCCCATTATATATAATATTAAGGGTTTAACATTGATTGGAGAAAAAATTAACATTAACGACGATGAAATTTACAAAAAACAAATAGTGTCTATTGATAACAAGGATAACAATTTAAAATTACTTACATTATTGAACAGTGATGATATTGAACAAGAAAAGAAATGGTTTATTGAAACACAAATAATAAAGAAGTATTTAAATGTAATCGGCGATGAAATCATTTTAAAAACAATTTCCTCTCAGGAAGTTTCATCACAGGAAACAACAAAAACATCAAAAACATATAAAACAACAGATTCGGGGACAAAACAAAAAGATGCCAAACAACGATCAAAATTAAATACCCAAGACAGACGAAAAAATGAAATATTGACTCTGAAAAAGAATCAAAGAGGAAAACAGTTCATGAATAGGAGAGGAACAGATGGAAAGCAATTGGAAGAGGAAGTTGATATTAATCCAATAAATGACACCAGTTCATCAGTTGAAGGTAAAGAATGAGGATATTAAACCAATAAATGACACTAGTTCAATAGTGCTAGAAGAAAAGAAGGAGGTTGAAAAGGAAATAGAAGAGGATGTAATAATGCTAGACGAAAAGAAGGATGATAAAAAGGACTTTTTTTTTGGGGGGGGGATAATATTAAAAAAATTAAAAAAAGGAGTAGCAGGTCGGGGAGTAGGCAAATTAACTCAACTCCAAAAAAAGAGGGAAAGAGAATAGAAAGATTTTAAGAAAACATTCAGCCTTTGATTATATACTACTTATCCATTAAATTATGTGTTTATGATCAAACAAAATAATCAGAATTAGAATTTAGTAATCGGCCTATATTAATAAAAATATAGAAAATATTAATGAAAATAACTTGTATTGATTCAGCAACCTATGGTGGAGGGAGGGGGATGGGATAGTGGTATAAAAGGAGAATTTCTGCCTATTTAAGAGTCACAAACCCTTGCTCTCTCTCCAGCTCCAGTGTCAGGTGTACAGTCTACTGAAATTAAGCAGTTTATCATTCAGTAGGGTAGTGGCGGGCGTCATTACAGTTTAACTATTGATCCATATGCAGTCATCTAGTCCATCATAACAACAAGCTTCAATAATCAATTCCTTACCAGTTCAGTTTATGAATCAAATCATAAAAAAAACCACACACTCGTATTTCTTATTGTTATAGTGCCTATATTAACTACTTATGTGTGCAATGATCAGGTACAGCCGAAGCTGAAGGAACAAGTCAGAATATACCACTTCCTAAGCCATTTGGAAACATATAAAGAGAGTATAGTGTAAAACGATTGACTTGTAATTATTTGTCTCTTTCAGGTAAATTAACATTTAGAGATTGATTTTTTATTCATTATACTACAGTAAAATACAATTATAATAGTAATTTTAATTTATTGTTATTCGTTCTTTCCTCCCTCTATCCTCCCCCACCCCTTGTTTCCGAACTGATGAAGGGTTTCGAGATAACTGCTAACTCTTCTGGGGAAGCAAAAGAACAAGCTGAAAGAGGTCAAGCTGCATCTGTCTTACTTGAGCAAATGTCTTGTTTGGTTGAATCAACGGTAAAAGCAAGGTCATCTTCTTCATCTTCTTCCTCATTATCGTCTTTATCGTCGTCCTCATCGTCGTCCTTATCGTCGTCCTCAGACACATTCGAAAGTGACCGGTTGATTGACAAACTAAAGGGCTTGGTACTAAATAAGGCCATAAAGAGAAAGATGAAGAAGAAAGAAAAGGCACTAAGGAAGCTTGATTCTAGAAAAATCAAATGGCCATGGTCTTCAGATGGAGATGATGACACCAAGTCAGGGGAGGAATGGGAGAAGCAGGAGAATGTGGAGGAACGTGTCTTCGGTCAGGAAACAACAACAGGCACAGGTATGTATTTGTAATTAACTTTACTAATAAGAGGAATAATTTCAGTTGTACGTTATTTATTTTTTTGTGATTAAAATTTTTTTTTTTGTTTAATCTGTGAATTCCTATGCTCTGTTAAAATTTATTCGGTAGAGAATATGTTAATGTCTTTGTTATTTGCTACTACACAGCTCCGCAACTTCCCAAAAAGAGATGTCGAAGTGACAGACACTAAATGGAAGATAGAAGCCATCATGGATAAAATCACACAGACTGGAGAAAAAAATGAGGAATGCCTGTATAGCAGAACCTTGAAACAGGTTTCTGAATGTTGTTGGCTGCATTGTGGTGGCTTATTTCCCCAAGAAAATACTTTTACAAAATAAGTATGAATGGACAGTTCAATCAGAAAATAGTAGTTGTTAGTCACTCTAAATAAATAATTGGGGCAAAAAAAAAGGTAAAAGAATGAGATACTGAATATATTATAATATTTCCACAAATTAATTTATTTTATTATCCTACCCCAACCCAAATTTTTCAAAAAGGCTCCCAGGCCCCAACCTTTTTCTAGTATTTGGGCATTTTTAATTCAAATTCACTTTTTTACATAACTTCTTCAACCCAGCAGCCAAAAGCACCGGTGTCGAGCAATAGTGGGATCGCATCCGTGAGTGGGCATCCCGTAGCAGTCATACTCCCCAATTTCATTAACTTTCTGTCGCCCACAAGTTAAGGTAAAGAAGCTGCGCTGAAAAAAAATTGAAACAATGCTTATTGATGTTACAGAGAGAACATCAATACACCTCAATCCAAAGAATATTGATTAGAAAAAACGATGAACACCACCAACCTCAAGCAGAAGAATACTGATTTAATAAAAAAAATTTGGACCGTTGAAGGTTGAAGTCAACATTTTTAAAAGTGATATTTTAGATAAAGTGTTGAAAACCTTGTGATCAAACTCATTACGGCGAAGTCCACCTAGTAATGTAATAGCTGGTTGCCCGGAGCAGTACTGTGTCAGTTGAGCCATATATATAAATATTCGTTGCCGCCGACCACTCTCACTCTTATATTACATCCACTGATGGCCAGCTTCGCTGCTCTTCCAAAGAAAAAGTTGTCCGAGATGCTCTCTCCTCAGATGAACCCCAGGATGGAGAAAGATACGCTGAAAAAAAACTTGAAACTATGCTGGGAAGAGGAAAAGGAGACACTAATATTGAATATAGAGAAAGAGTTGTTACAAATAATCCACGACATCAAGCTGAACAACACCAACCTCAAGCAGAATAATATCGACATCATCAAGCAGAATGAGACAATACTTTTGAAGACAGACCAAGAGTTGTTACAATTAATCAGCAAAATAATCACCAACATCAAGCAGAACAACACCGACATCAATCAGAACAACACACTATTGAAGATGATAGAGCAAGAGTTATTAAAAATAATCACTTACCTGAAGCAGAACTACACCGACCTCAAGCAGGAGATTGATGATTTAAAAAATGAAATTAAAGAGTTGGAAGGCTGAAACAACCCGCCTTTCTTTTGAGGAATTGATATGTGCAACCACTTGGAAGTCATATTAATTTATGATAGGACCAAAGAGCCAATGTTATTCAAAACTTCCGCACAGTGACTAACGTGGGTACATCACCGACCTGAAGAAGAAGAATACAAACCTCTGGCAGGAGATTGCTGATTTAAAAAAAAAAAAAACTTTTGAACAGTTGAAGGCTGCCTCATTTCATTTTTAATTCCACTGTAATTTTCACTAAATAAAAGTGTGTATGAATTATAAAATATATTGCTTTATTTTTTTTTAATTTTGCCTTTATTATTCTAGTGTACATAGGTAGGGGAATGGGGCACCTTTTAATTTCACTGTAATTTTTCACTAAATAAAAAGTGAGCCCAGAATGGGAACAGATGTAGTATAATTAAAAAGTAAGATGATAATGTCAGTATGGCTGGCACTAGTTCCGGTGAGTGTCAGTACAAGTTGTCATATGTCGGTATTGTGAAGACTGTCTATATACGTGAAGGTGGGTTTGGAGTTATCCCACGCTGGGCTGGATGCCCATTCATCTTTAAAAATTCGTATGTACAAAGTAGTGGGTAATTTTTCTTCATATTTAAAAAAACTACGGATAGTTAATTGGATGAGGGTATACTCACACACAACATATTTGTGTAAGTTGTTATCACACCCATTAAACAAAACCAATCCATCATCTTGAAATACTACTTTAATATGGTCTATTTCAATTTTTTCCTGTGATGAGGCCTTCGACATCAAAATCACTTGATAGGTATTTTCAAGCTTGACTCCATTGTTTTGTCTCATGAATAATTCATATTTTATTCCCCACTTTAGTAGTATTTCTTCAAGTTTTATTAACATAATCTTTACAGATTCAATTTCCCATATTTCATTGGGGTTAGTAGGGTTGAGTTCAGTCTTTACAGATTCAGCTTCCCATATTTCGTTGGGGTTCATTGCTTTGCCTGTAGGGTTGGGTTCACTCAGAGTCTTATCATTTTCAAAATTTGCTGTTGTCTCGTTAATATCAGTCATAATGGTGATCTATTTCAAATCTGTGAATGTAAAAAAAAAAAAAAAATAAATAAATATGTTAAGGCATATGTAACTTAACTGATCAATCAACATTTTTATCTAAGATAGTATAAGGTGATGCAGGACTAATAATTAGAGTAAGACCAAACAAGACCCTACCTTACCCAAACTAAGTCAATATAATTATCTTATCTTATTATATTATAATATTATCAAAGTGGACTCACTAGATACAGCACAGGACTAGGGTTGTAACTGACAGTTGAATTCTTTTATATCTATCTTTTCAATTCTGACTTGAGGAGTAGGAGGATGAGGAGGAGGAGGAAGAGGAGGAGGGGGAGGGGTGAGTTAAATCGCCTTCAAGTATATAAAAGCGTTATGCCCAGTATTATTACCTCAGTGTTAAGTGGTCTGATGCAGCATGCATATATCCATAGTGATAACTATTTAATATTATTTAATTGTTGACATATACAACAACTATGGATTCACCACTTTCTATAAATATGTTAATGACGACCCTTGATAACATATACCAAAACAAGATGAAAGAAAAACTTCCAGATACATTTGGAGCATCATTTCAGAAGATGATTTGCTATGCTGAAAACAGTTTAAAGTCTTCGGAATTGTAAGTATCATTATTATAATATGTTAATAATATATATCATATATATATTTTTATAATATCCATACCCCAATAAATTATTACTTCTTATTTTTTTGTTTTTCTTTTGTTTGTAGGTATGAAAATCTTTTAAAAACATTGAAAGAAAAAAAGAAGATAAAAAGAATAAGTGCAAATGTTATTTATTTATTTATTTATTTATTTATTTATGCATATACAAGAATGTACATAAGGAATGTGAGGATACAATTATGGTAATTACAGTCTTGTAAAGCCACTAGCACGCGCAGCGTTTCGGGCAGGTCCTTAATCTAAGAAAATTTTAAGGAGGTAAATACTTGCAAAATTTATAGACAAAAAAATGATAACAGATTACATGGAATGAAAAAAAAAAAAAAAGATGAGAGAAAATTATAGGTACAGTATATTAAAGCACATAGGTAGCTATGATTGATTGCAATGACAGCTTAAAATGGTAGTTGACAACAAATTGGTAGGCACAATACAGCAGAAACAATATAAGATTGATTGCAATGACAGCTTGAATGGTAGTTGACAAAAATTGGTAGTCACAATACAGCATATGGCTAGCACATAAAAGAAGACAGCAATGAACACAATGATAAGGTTTGATATTACATAAAAATTAGGAGATTGGGTACCACTAGGTACAGAGCAAATTTAAAGCTCAGTGTAGGAAACTAAATAGATGAAGTTAGGTACTTTTTGGTTTTGCTTTTAAATAAGGCAAAAGTTTTACAGTTTTTCAATTCACTAGGGAGTGAGTTCCATAGACTAGGTCCCTTAATTTGCATAGAGTGTTTACACAGATTAAGTTTGACCCTGGGGATATCAAAGAGATATTTATTTCTGGTGTGGTGATAATGGGTCCTATTACATCTGTCCAGGGAGAGTTTCAGAGCATGGTTTGCATTTAAGAACAGGGTTTTGTAAATGTAGTTGACACAAGAGAATGTGTGGAGGGAGTTAATATTTAGCAAGTTTAGAGATTTAAATAAGGGAGCTGAGTGTTGTCTGAAAGCAGAGTTAGTTATTATTCTGATAGCAGATTTTTGCTGTGTGATGATGGGCTTAAGGTGGTTTGCAGTGGTAGACCCCCATGCACAGATACCATAATTAAGATAGGGGTAGATTAGTGCATAATATAGTGAGAGGAGAGCAGAGTTAGGAACATAATATCTGATTTTGGAGAGTATACCAACTGTCTTAGAGACTTTCTTAGTTATGTGTTGAATGTGGGTGCTGAAGTTGAGTCTCTTGTCTAGGAATAGGCCAAGAAACTTGCCATCATTTTTATTACTGATGTTAATGTTGTCTATCTGTAGCTGAATTGCATTTGATGATTTGCTTCCAAATAAGATGTAGTAAGTCTTTTCGATGTTTAATGTTAGTTTGTTCGTTGACATCCATAAGTGGACTTTTTTTAATTCATTATTCACAACATTATTTAGTGTATGTGGGTTGAGGTTTGAGTAGATAAGGGTAGTATCGTCAGCAAACAATATAGGTTTGAGAATATTAGAGACATTAGGCAGATCGTTTATATATATAAGAAATAGAAGAGGTCCTTAGATGCTGCCCTGTGGCACTCCAACGGTAATTGGTAGAGTGGAAGAAGTTGTATCATTGATGGTTACATATTGGTGTCTGTCACTAAGATAGGATCGGATGTAGTCAAGGGCAAGGCCTCGGATTCCATAATGCTGGAGTTTAAGTAAGAGGTAGTTGTGATTAACAGTATCAAAGGCTTTTCTTAGGTCAATGAAGAGTCCAATCGGAAACTCATTTTTGTCAAGGGCTGAGTAGATAATGTCAAGGAGACTAATGATTGCATCATTGGTACTCTTTTGGGACCGGAAGCCAAACTGGCAGGGGCTGAGTATGTCGAATTTTACGAGGTAGGAATAGAGCTGTTTGTAAATAATTTTTTCAAATATTTTTGATAGAATGGGTAGATTTGATATTGGTCTATAATTGTTTATGTCCGCCGGATTGCCTCCTTTATGGACTGGCGTTACTCTTGCTTTTTTGAGGATATCAGGGAAGGTGTGACACTCTATAGATTTGTTGAACAGTAGTGCTATGGGTGGGGCAAGGGCATGGGAGGCTCTCTTGTACACAATGGACGGAATTTCACTGGTGTTCCCTGCCTTGGTTTTTAGAGAGTGTATGATGGACACAACATCTGCCGGGCTGATTGGTGAAAGGAGAAGAGAGTTTGGATAGCTGCCTGAGAGATATTTGTTAATATGTGTCTGAGTCTGTGGGATTTTACTGGCAAGATTAGCACCAACCGATGAAAAGAAACTATTAAATTCATTTGCCATTTCTAAATCAGTTGACGGTATATCCCCATCCTTGTAGAGTTTTATTTGGTTATGTGAGTGTTGTTTAGTTCCTAGGATACTAGAGATAGTTTTCCAAGTGTTTTTCATGTTGCCTTTTGCTTCATTGAATCTATTCACATAATATGCAAGTTTTGCCTTTCTTATGATACTGGTAAGCATTGATGAGTACCTTTTAGCTACTTCCTTTGAAACTAGGCCAATCCTAACTTTCTTTTCATATTCATGTTTCTTGTTGATTGAGTTGAGAATGCCACTTGTGAGCCATGGATTGTTTAATCTTTTGTCAGTTACTTGCTTTGTAAGAAGGGGACAATGAAGGTTGTAGAGGCTTAGAGTTTTGGAGAGGAAGAGGTTAGCTAATGAATTTATATCATGGGTATTATTGAATTCAGAATCCCAGTTAATATTGTGAAGTGCCTCTGTAAGATTGTCTAAAGCTGATTCACTGTGTAGCCTAAATGAAAGTTTCTTGCTTTTTGGTGGTGTTATGTCCATGTTCGCTATGAGAAAGGTAGGATAGTGGTCAGTTGTTCTGTCGTAGATTATACCAGATACAAGGGGAGCTGTTATGTTTGTCCATATGTGGTCCAAGGTAGTGGCTGATGTTTGAGTGACTCGGGTAGGTTTGGTAATAGTGGGGATTAGCATACAGGAGTTCATGCTGTTAAGGAAATAGTCAACTTGAGAGCAGTTTTGTTGACCCAGGTCAATATTAAAGTCTCCTCCCAGAATGATGTGGTTTTTGTTGAGATTGTTGTTTATAATAAGATTCCTTAGGTTGTCTGAGAAAGAAGCTATGTTAGTATTAGGAAATCTATAGATGGCTCCAATAGTCAAAGAGGATTTAAGGGATTTAATTGTAAACTGAGCAAAAGTATATTCACAGTAGTCATCTCTGTCACTAATAACACTGTTGCAGATAAATGTATCTCGGTAATATATAGCTGTGCCACCACCTTTTTTATTAGGCCTACAGTTATGAATGGCTTTATAACCAGCTAAGTTGTAGAGTTGGGTATAGTCTTTATTTAGCCAAGTTTCTGTTAAAATAATGAACGATAGGTTAGTACCTAGTGCTGTGAGTAGTGCATTTAAATCGTCAAAATGTTTACCAAGTGATCTAACATTTTGGTTATAAACTGATAGACAGGTGCTATTTTGGAGTTTGTTTTTAGCCTGGTGTGCTGTGAAATACTTACAATAATGATGATCAATGTGCTGGTTGGTATAGATATGAGACAGAAGATTTTGATCAGGATCAATATCAGTGTGCATAGAGATGCAGAGGGATCACGATACAAGATACACGATAAAGCAAAACACAAGAATAAGAGCAGATACAATAAAATAGTAACAATTTAGAAGTAAAATAAAGATCCAATAGATAGCCAGGGAGGACACAGAAGTTACACATGTCCCACATGTCCCACAATGTCCCACATGGAATCCTATCCCCTGAAGACGACCCTGCTATTCTTCATGATATAAAGGTCAACTGCTATGGCCCTGATGACACAATCTACAACAATGATCCTGAAGTTCGAAAAAATATTCCTCGTGGTGTAACACTCTTGGAGTTTAAGGGACAGTTTGATTTAGTGATCTTTGCCAATAAAAAATTTACTGATGGTATTGGTGATGAGGATGATAAACAACCAGAAACAAATGATCTATGGAAACAATATTGCTTAGAAGATCTCAGTACTACTACTTCTAAAGTAGTTTGTATGACTAAAGTGAATAGTGAATCAGCTCATTTCAGTGGCAGATACATTAATGGTAAATTTTTTTTAATTACTGGGAGTAAAAGTGTTCATATGTTAATTGGAGAAAGGGAAGACATTGAGCGGTATGATGGAGAACGTTATGTTGTTGCTAAAGTTGTGGCCAGATCACTGTGGGATACATTGAATAATATGGATATTATGAATCGACATTTGGTATATAGTATCTTACACTATACTAAATGTACAGCTGTGTGTGAGCTTCTTCAACCTGACAACCAACATATTATTAACCTTAGTCACTTGGATAAGCATCAACTCAACGTTATCTGTTTTACTCCATTGTACAACGAATATGAAGAGACTAGCCTTCTTGCATTACCTCCACACTACACACTCAACCTGTTTACGGCATTAGGCTTTACATCTCCTGCCTATTCAATAATTGAAGCTAAAGATGTAGTGAAACACCAGAATAAGGTAGGCAAACAAAAAGTCTATTGTACAAGGAAGTGTCAATTTATATTGTCACATTTTTCAATACAATTTCTTTTATGAAACTATATTATTAAATTATTTGTACAGGTGCGAAGTGATCTTTACAAAGAAGGTGAAGTTTTTTATTTTTTAAATGAGAATGAAGAAACAATTGGAATGATAAAAGTAAAAACAAGATGGTATGTAATACTTAGAGCCTTGAGGGAAAAAGCAGTTTATTGTTTTTTATCCAAGAAAAAAAACAAGCAAAATTGGAGTTTAGAGAATAATATTCACTTAACTCAATTACGACTAAATGAAATTCAGAAATGGCTCAAGTTCTCGATTTATATTTTACAAAGAAGTAAGGTGAGTATGATGGGTAAAGCACCTACCTACTTTGTTTTCATAAAAAGACTCTCTTAAGAAATTAATTATTTGAAAAATTAGGTTGAAAAATAAGGGATTTATAACACTAATAAATAATTATCATTACTTTCAGGAAGTGGGGACAAGTTTTCTACAGTGGCTAAATGAAAAAGTAGAAAAAAAACATATTGCTGTGGAAGATATTAGGCCCCAATTTCCAACAATATAGAGCAGGTTTCTTTTTGAAAAAAAATTGACCGACAATTTTGAAGATGATGAAGAAGAAGAATTAGGTGGTTAGTTACCATTAACTTTATTATACAGCTGAAGGCATTGGGAAGACAACCAACTCAGTTACACATTTTCATCTAGATCATCTTTAGAAGTCTATAGAGACAAATTACCGTCTTCATTACTGTCGAGAAGTGGACTAGGGACAATTAATTAAAATATGTTTTCTAGTAACACCTGTGGTAGGGATGACATCTTTTAGACTGGAGTTTGTATTGATTTACACATGATATATGAAGTGTTCATCAATAAAAATAAGTAAGTAGTTAGGTAGTAGTGTAAAAAATGTAGTAAAACTTCCACAATTAAAATTTCTATTTTTATCACAGAATTTCCACTTGGTTCCCTATATTTTTCTTACCAATTTTTCAGCTTTTTACTAAGGGATCTGGTAAAGGATTTCAGCTGATAAACTCTATAGTCCCAATTTTAAGTCCATGAGTCAACAGGAAGAGGAGGAGGAGGAGGAGGGGGGGAGTGGGGAGGGAGTATAAAGAGAGAGAGAGAGAGAGATGCCTCTCTCAGTCACTAACTAGTCAGTCTAATACAACACTCACATTTTGTTTTCATAGCAATGAGAGAAGAAAAAAATCGTTTGGAGACTTTTAAGGACTGTAACTTCAGTGTAAACAGTCATGTACTTGCAAAGGCGGGTTTCTATTATACTCATAAAGCAAATCTTTTAGAATGTTCAATGTGCCATTTTCAAATTGATGCCACGAACGTAAACCAAGATGAAAATAGAATCATTGCTTTACATAAGAAAGAGAAACCAGAATGCACATTTAATCAGAACGTGAAAAGATCTATTTCTAAGAAGTTTGATTCATATGACAGTTTACGGTTTGAAAAGGAACGTTTGAATACCTACATAGATTGGCCACTTGAATGGTTAGAACCATCTGATTTGGCTCGTGATGGCTTTTACTATCTGCGAACAAATGACCACGTTGCTTGTGTCTTTTGTCGAGGCATTGTTGGTTCCTGGGAAAGAGGAGACACTCCCAGAGGCGAACATCAGCGGCACTTTCCCCATTGTCAATTCATTCGAAACCAACCAGTGGGAAATTTTCCACTGATATTTAATGAAAAATTCGAGGGTTATTCCATTCCACTGAGAAATAGTAAAAATTTGTCCTATAGACAAGGAATAGATGTCTGTGGTCTAAGTCCTATGACAGACAATGGAGTTCACCAACATACCATTGCCAAGCGAAAAGACTACTTAACACTTGAAAGTCGCCTAGCAAGCTTTAACAATTGGCCTGAACGTGTAACACAGAAACCAACTGAATTGTCAGAAGCTGGATTCTTCTATTGTGGTTTAAGTGATCATGTGCGCTGTTATCATTGTGGGAATGGACTTCGAAACTGGGAAACTGATGATATACCTTGGGATGAACATGCTCGCTGGTACCCAGAGTGTACCTTCCTCTTCTTGATGAAAGGAAAAGAATTCATTGATCAGGTATGTCAGCTAAGTAACTTGAAATGAAGGTTGACTATTATTATTGTAATCTTTATAAAAGCCATTTGTAACATTAACTTTATTTTTTTTTCAGGTTCAAGGGGAAAGGCCACCTTATGAGACAAACCCTTCAATAACCCATATCAATGAAGATCAACACAAACTTATTAAGGAACTAGACATAACTAAGCACCTTATTTCAATGGGTTTCCAGGAAGATCATGTGATGACAACGTATCATAATCAACTCAAAGAGAAGGGGTTACCTTTCTTTGACATTGGGTCATTTATTGAAGCAGTCTTGCAGTACATGGAAGACGAAGTTAGAAAATGTCTAGTAAATAAATTGGCATTGGCTGAAGTTGATGTTGTCCCAAGCCCACCCATGTCTGATAGAAATGAGTTGGCTTCTGACACAAACCAACAAGTAGAATCATCTACAACTTTAATGGAATTGGCATTGGCTGAAGTTGATGTTGTCCCAAGCCAACCAATGTCTGATGGAACTGAGTTGGCTTCTGACCAAAACCAACAAGTAGAATCATCTACAACTTTAATACAGCCTATAGTAGATGAATTGGCATTGGCTGAAGTTGATGTTGTCCCAAGCCAACCAATGTCTGATGGAACTGAGTTGGATTCTGACCAAAACCAACAAGTAGAATCATCTACAACTTTAATACAGCCTATAGTAGATGAATTGGCATTGGCTGAAGTTGATGTTGTCCCAAGCCAACCAATGTCTGATGGAACTGAAGTAGAATCTACAATAGTTGATGAATTGACATTGACTGAAGTTGATGTTGTCCCAAGCCCACCAATGTCTGGTGATTCTAACCCACAACCATTATTTGGTAAAATAACTGATCAAGTTGCCACTCTCCCAAAGTCAGAAGGTACAATTAGACACAGAGTGATTGAGTGTAAGATTTGTATGGAGAATGAGAGTGAGTTAATGTTTTTACCTTGTAATCACATATGCACTTGTTTCAAATGTGCATCAAACATATCTACATGTCCAATTTGCAGAGCTGAGATAAAATATACTATTAAAGCAATTATATCATAGTAAAGAATGTTTTAGATGTGTGATAATGATATGATATGTACGATTCGAGAGCAATACTTGGATACAAAAATATGTCCACACCTACAGTAATAAGGATGATTTTAGACCATTTACATAACATAATGTATCCTATCTATCAACCCGGCTGGAAATATATGAATTTCAAATCTTATTATTCCTATAATAAATACCTTATAATTATTATTGACGAAATATTATTCCACTCCCCAGATATAATCTCAGATGAGGAAAAGCTGTAGTTTAGTTATACCAATGTGTATGTGTGTATCCTTTCAAAATAGATATTTCTATTTTTTTTTTGTCTTTAAGGTAGTATAAAAGTGTCACTAAGGTAGCCTGCAGCAGAACACAGTTTATGGATTAATTGTCGCAATCAAAGCACGCTACACTACATACTACCTCTTGATATAACTTTCTAGACAGTGAAAGTGAACAAACAAGCAGTACTACTCAATCTCTGGCGGAACTGAAGAAGCAAACAACCATTCCACAAACTAGTCAAGCCAATCAACCAACTTGTCTGTCAACTGATCTACAACCACCCAACCAATCTGTCCATCAACTGGTCTACAACCACCCTTTTTCTGTTGGAAGTTTCTTTCTAGGGAAGTGGATAACAATTGATCATATAAAATAAGAGAGCACATACTGTTTTTCATAATGGTTGCACCATATGAATTTGATGACATGCAATTGTCAAGGTCTTTAGTACGTGTCTCAGGCAGAACATCCACTTTCGCTGCTACAGTTCCAGTGGACCCATTGCCTCCGAAATTAGCAGGACCCAGAACACAACAGCAACTATTGCTGAATATTAATAAGCTGAAACATGAAAACCATATTATTCAACAAAATTTGTCAGTTTTGTATGAAATGTTTAAAGAACAGGAGAAACAAATTTCTATGTTGAGAAGGAGTATAAGGGAATGGAGCATCCAAAAAAGTTCCTTTTCCGAAACCACTATCTCCTCCTACTTACTCAACACACCCACCATCTCCTCCTCCTCCTCCAATTAATTCTCTCAATCCATCATCGTCCCCTACAATTTCTATGAGAATCAGGTAATTGTCACCTGATCGTAGAATTATATTAAATCAATAATTTAAAAAAAAATGAGTGAAATTGTTAAAATAATCTTGAATACTATAACATTCCCAGACAATGGTTCCTCGGGTTTGAGAGAACGTATATTCATAAAAACTCTTATTAACAATTTTGTTGTTGTGAATGATGATGATAAAAGAATAATTCTATTATTGAATAAAACGCTTCATTTGTTTACTATCTCTGATCGATATATTAAATTAATAACCGAAACATATCCTCTTAAGAGTCAGAATCAACAAAAACAAACAATAGCTCTTTTGAATAAAAAATGTAATGAATGTGAGAATGAAAAAAGTGAATTAGAAATTAAATGTGGAAATCAAGATGCCACAATAACAGATTTAAATACAAATGTGAGAGATTTAGAACTTACTATTGTACAGCTTACAGAGAAATTAGGAGACCAAGAAAATGAAATAGAGAATTTAAAGAAGGAAAATTCAACTCTTCAAGATAATCAAATGAAGCTTAGAATCCAATACGATAATGAAAAGAAACAGTATGAAACAGAATATGCAATTATGTTAGATGAGAAAGATAGACAATTTCAACATATCTCCGAAGACAAAGACAAACAAATAAAAGACTTAGCTGATGAAAAAGAAAAACTAACTGATTTAATAAATTCAAATAATACTAGTATAAGTCGTCAACAACAAGAAGAATTAAATAGGAAAATAAATACAAATTTAATGTCTCTTAAGGAATACCAACTAAAATTAGCTGCATGTGAAAACGATATAAGGATCCAGAATATACAATTTCTGGAATGCCAACAAGCCTTACAAAAATGCAACTATGATAAACAATCAGACCAAAAAGAATATAATAATTTATTAGTATCCCAAAACAATTATGTTCAAGAATGCCAACAAAAACTACTAGATTGTGAAAATTCTAAAAAAATAAAGTATGATGAATATAATACATTAGTAAAGAATATAAATGAAGCAAATAAATATAATATTGAAACATTAGAGCAACTTTATACAAAACCTACATTATCGAATAGCGATATAATTCATTGTTTTTCAAGCATATTTCCTTTAAATGATGATAATGAATCGAAAGCAACAGGAAAATCACAAATTGAAGCAATAATAAATAAGTTCATTCATCAGTTAAATACCGAACGTGATAACTACATTCACGAAGAACGTGAAAAGGACATTAGAGATAGGATTTCCCGTTTAAATTATATTAATAATAATGATCTACGCCAAAATAATAATATTCTTAATATTTTTACTATCGAGGAAGAAAGAAATTTATTTAATCAAATATTAGAAAAATTTAAAACTAATATTATCGATGAAACAGTATATGAACACGAACGTCAAATAATACCTTATGTAAATGAAAATGATCATTTAAAACGTCAATTAGATGAGCCTAATTATGTTGCTAAATTGTTAATAGACGCGGTGGCATCAATAGTTTTAGTTAAAGAAAATATAACCAAACGAATTGTTGACCTGGAAAAAGATCATAAAGGAACGAATGAGGAAGTTATAAAAGTTTATGCATTCGTTACTATTCTATATACATTATTCCAGAAGGAAATAAGGCAAGATTTGAATGCAAATAATGTACAACGCTTTTATTACATTATCTTGAACGTGATTCGTAAGTCCCCTTCTGATAATATTCATGAAATACTGGCTTTACAACAACAAAATGAGTTACACGTTAAGACCTTACAAGAAGAAAATGAAACAATAACTTCTAACCTGTTGACCATTCAACAGACAAATGCTAGTCTCCAGGATTCCAACAAACAAATGCTTTCAGAATTAAGTGAGACAAGAATGCATTTGTCGATGATTAACCATGATGAGACTTCGGTGGACCCCATAGAATATGAAGAAACTCAAATGAATAAATTCACATTAATCATCCAAGCTGTCACTACTCAGCTCGATGCTTACTTGGCCGGGACATGCAACAATAAGTATTTAAGATCAGCATTCGAAAAACTCTCAATGAGAAAAATGTTTTGCAAGAATGAAATGGCGAAATCTGAAATGATGCAATTATTTATTTCACTTTCAAATCATATCTTCCAATTTATATTCTGCGCCCAGTTCTATAAGAATCTTGTCACGGTAATAAACGATAATATTCTTCGGCGTTCCATTCAATTAAACTTTTATTTTTCAAGAGAAATGTATAACCACAAAGATATGCTATCTGAAATATTGAACATACCGATGATAAATGAAGCTATAGAAATAGCACCCGTATTCCCAATTCTATACAATATTAGTAAATTAACACTGATAAATGGTACGTATTCTATAAGCAACTATGAGGATAATAATCAAATAGTGTCTATCGATAACGAAAAGAAGAATTTAAAATCGATTGCGTTATTACACGAGGCTAATATGGAAGCAGAAAAATCGTGGTTCCTTAAAAACCTAAAAGTTAAGTACAAAAGTGTATTGGGTGATGACAGCATTTTAAAAGCAATCGCCTCTCAGAAAGTTTCTTCGCCTGAAACTGTTGAGAAAACAACCACACAAAAAAGAGATAAAACGAACTTAAAAGACGCAAAACAAAGGACAAAAGATAAGACTCAAGGTAGGCGACAAGTCGAGGCATTAACAGAGAAAAAGAATCTAAAGGATAGACATATAAACACTATAAGGGGAGGAATAGTTGAAAATAAATAAAAGGATGTCGATGGTAAGCAGTCAACTCATTAGAGAAAGGAATTTTGTAAATACCTCCCCCCCCCCTCAAAAAAAAAAAAAATAAGAGATTGGAAAAGGGGTTCAAGTTCATAGTAAGTGTGAGTTTGTAAAGATTTGCCACCATTCTCCAGTGTGTAATAAGCCAAATCAACTCGATGAGGATCTTTGGTGGTATGGCCAATTTTCACACAGGCATTACTAACCTTGTAATTAACCGAGATTTCAAATGACAAGGTATATTTTAATTGTTTTGGATTTCATCAGGTGTCTGATACTTTTGAGAAAAAATAATATCACATATTATATTTGTATGAGGAATAAGCTTACATTCTAATTCCATCTGAGGAAACAGTGTGAGTTCTTTCTGAAGAGAGCTTTTCGTACCACTTTTTTTTTTTTCTTTGGAAGAGCAGCGAAGAGTGTGTGACTGGCCGTCAGTGGATGGCCGGCGGCCATGAATACTATATATATGGCTCAGCTGACACAGTGCTTAGTCAGAACTGGCCGTCAGTGGATGGCCGGCGGCCACGAATACTTATTTATGGCTCAGCTGACACAGTGCTTAGTCAGAACTGGGACTTTACGTTGTACTAGTCTAAGGAAGATCAGCAGACAATTCCCAAAAAATAACGAAAACATTGTTGATATTTTCAAGCTTTATTTTATGTCATATCCTATATCAAAATGGCAATTGTATAAAATGATGATTCTTCAGTTATCACAAAAATATATTTATTATGAAAATGAACATGAGCTTCTGATCAATCACATCCATCATAAAGGTGAGCTTATATATGTCGATTACTTTAATGAAGTTATAGCCAGTGTAGTTTTGAAGATGGTATGGCGGCATTCAACTAAGCGACTCTCTAATTATTGAGTCACAACTGCAATATACAACAATGCTGAGTTGGGGATGATGGGGGGGGGGGGCTAGAAGGGCAAAAGATAAGCGAGTTATGGTAGGTGGCGACGGAAACACTGCAGTTAGTCTTATTCAACTCCTGCTAAGAGATCCACACCTTCTGGCCAGGCTCCGCATCATATCGAAAGGTTATTATAGATGGCTCTCTCAGCTACAGAGATATTTAATATACTAATGTATGTGTGTATGTGTCTTATTCTTTTTCAAATATTTTTTTTTTTTTCTTTCACGGTAGTAACCTGTCCATCAACTGCTCAACCACCACCCAACCAACCTGTCCATCAACTGGTCAGCAGCCACCCAACCAACCTATCCATCAACTGGTCTACAACCACCCAACCAACCTATCCATCAACTGGTCTACAACCACCCTTTGTCTGTTGGAAGTTTCTTTCTAGGGAAGTGGATAACAATTGATCATATATAATAAGAGAGCGCACAGTGTTTTTCATAATGGTTGCACCATATGAATTTGACATGAAATTGCTAATAAGGTCTTTAGTACGTGTCCCAGGCAGTGGCTATAACAGAATAACTGATGGTTCGGTTTGTTTAGACTTAGGCAGAACATCTACTTTCGCTGCTAGAGTTAGAGTGGACCCATTGCCTCCGAAATTAGCAGGACCCAGAACACAACAGCAATTATCTAAAAGAAGCAACATTGGAGTAAATTCAACTGGAGCGGCAACTCCATCATCTTCCACAGTAGGTCAGACTGTTGTTGCAACAACTTCCCATGAACTCAGTGCAGAAAATGCCAGTAGAAGTGTAAGACCCGCCAGACTCAGAACACATGGACCTATCAGTATTTCCCAAGGAAGCGACATTGGAGCAATAGGTCAAGAAAATGCTGGAAGTAGTACCAGACCCGCCAGACCCAGAACCTATGGACGTACCAGAATTTCCCAAGGAAACGAGATTGGAGTAAAGACTGTTTCAACTTCCCAAAAGCGTCCTTGTCCCCAAGACCCAAGTGAAGAAAATCAACCCATAACAACAATGAAGGAAATTCTTCTTGCAAGTAAAGGGTCCCGTATTTTAATCTTGACCCACCAACAGGTTCATCAATTACTTGCCAATACGTTGACCACAGAAAAACTTGTGCTGGATATGAATAATCTGATCCAAGAAAACCAAGTTCTTAAACATAAAGTGTCACTTTATCAGGAAATCTTTAGAAACCAGGAGAAATTAATTTCTATTCTTAAGAAAATGGGAATAAAGGTTGCATAAATAATTATATGATTATTTAAGATGATTTTTGTTGAATTCATAACATGATAAACTCTGTCAATGTTTCTGAGGTCAATAGCATATGTTATCACAGAATACTTTATGCTGTGTCATATATATTACTTTGTAATGTGAATGTGGATTTGTGTGTATGGTTCTAGTTGAACCAATTTTCATTAATAGTATATAAAAAAAATATTAATATGCAGTATATATCTGGGCAAACTATTCCAGATTTAATTGATATAAGCAATAAATTTTTTTATATTTTTCCCCCATCATCATATTCCTCACCTTTTAATCAAGATATGAAAAATATTATGGCTTGTGTGAGTATTTTAGTTCAAAAATTATTTAGTGAAGCTAATGTAAATCAAGCAAATATATATGTAATAGATAATAATGATAATAATAATAATAATAATAATAATAATAATAATTATAAACCTCTGCCAATAAATATATTTAATATAAATTCATATGTGGAGGTAGGTTTACTAAGAAAAAATAAAGAATCAACCAAATTAAAAATACATTTTTTAACTACTAGTGATGAAATAAAAGCTATTTTAACTATTCAGTAAAAAAAAAAATATTTTATGTTGATATATAGAAGAAAAGACACAAGGAATAATCAGTATAAAAGATGCTGTGTATAGACAATGATTTAAAATACGAGCAAGAGCGATTAGAAACATTTATTAATTGGCCTGTAAGTAACCCAAAGCCCAAAGAGTTGGTAACTAATGGCTTCTTCTATCTGAAAAAAGGAATAGAATGCGCTTGTGCATTTTGTTATGTCTATGTAAATTCTTGGGATGATATTTTAAATGATGACGATTATTTCAATGAAGATATAATACTCATTTTAAATAACAACACTATTAAACTTAGTGAATTTCATAGGAGAATAAGCCCTAAATGTCCATTTTTGAAGGGCGAACCAGTAGGTAATATTCCTATTGAATTTTCATCTTATCTCATAGAACCCAAGTATATTAAGTATAATAAAGATTTGGAATTTGAATTAGATCAAAAAAACAAATTACCCAAGGGGATACTCTCGCATAAAACTCCACATCATGAAAAATATAGTGAGGTTAGAGTTCGCTTGTCTAGTTTCAAAGACTCGTGGCCACTTTCAATAAAACATCCCAGCCCAAAAGAGTTAGCCCAAGCTGGGTTTTTTTATAAAAAACCACCTCGTGGAGATGAAGTAATCTGTTTCTATTGCAATATGCATTTTCGAAATTGGAAAGAAGGTCATGATCCATGGATAGAACATGGGCGTTGGTCAACACAATGTTATTATATATTGATCATGAAAGGGCCTGATTTTATTAAAAATATACGTTCATCTACAATCACTAAATATCCCCCCAAAATATTTTCTAATGATATAATTATGCAAATGATGAACAAATTAGATATTTTAGTAACTTTATCTAAAAGTTACAAACGCGATATTATTAAAAGAGTATTTAAAGATGTAGTAATACTCTATGGACGATCATTTAAATCATATGATCAAGCTATAGCTTTTATAACAAGATATTTATATTTTAACCAAAAAAAATTTAAAAGGATTAAAATCATAGAAGAAAATAATCAAAACGAAAAAGATGAAGTTGGAAATATATGTTTAACCTCAATGAATAATGACACAGTAACATTAACCAGGACTTATAATGAGCCTAATACAACTACTTATTGTATATCTGATCCCAAATGTGATCAGATATTGAGCTTTACTATAAAGAATTTAGGACGTCAACAACTCACAGTTTCATCCGATTGTCAACATGATAAGAATTTAATTAATACACGCTGTAATATCTGCCAAGATAAAGAACGTTGTGTTCTCATTTTACCCTGTCAACATTTTTGTGTCTGTGAATTGTGTCTTTTACAACTTAGTAACTGTCCAATATGTCGCAATTTAATTAGTCACGTAACTAAAGTATATTTTTCTTAATCTGAAATAATTTAGAGTAAAGGAGTTATTAAAAATGAAATTAAAAATATATATCTCTTTAATTTATAAAACAACAAATGAAATAGGTTTAACTAATTATATCTTTCGTTTTAGTTAAAAAAAAAAATCGCCTAATGCTGTAATGATGGTATTGTGGTAATTGATAATTCTCCAATCTGAACTATTCATTAAATTCATGGTGACGTCCACCTAAACTAAAGTTCCCGTTCTAAATAATAAGGTTGCAACATAGCTAGCTGGTTGTCTAGAGCAGATGCAACACTGTGTCAGCTGAACAAGAGAATATGAAATTTACGAACAATGGCTGGCTTGTGCCAAACACAGCCAAAAATATGGATCCATTTATTTAGAAATGATTATAAAGCATTTTTTTTCTTGGAATAATAGCGAATGTATTATTTTTTTTTTTTTGACCTAAAATCTTCAACTGTTTATGAAAATATTTCAAACTGGGGAAAAGGATAAAATTTTTGGGATACTGAAACCGAATGTTGGAATGTAGCTACTTTGTATAAAGAGATGGATACCTTCATAACAAAAATACATTTCAGTTTTTATAATTTGATTTATTAAATACAATTTTGTACAAATTTATTATAAAATTTTTTAGCTATCAGATATTCACGGAAGCTACATGTGACTGATTGGCAAGTAATCGGACCAGTATTATAGATACCATTTAGCAATCCTTGTTCAGTTGTCACAGTCCCAATAATCACATCCACATGAGAACGTTTAATTAGAAGCTGTCGTCCAGCAAGATGATTATCATGTAATATTACTGGATGACCAAACATGTAATCACCTTTTTCATTGTGAGATAAAACATTCATTCTGATGAGAGCGTCATATGTGTGCACTGGATCTCTCAAGTAAGACAAACAGGCGTTTACATAAGTATTTTGGGTTAAAGGAACCATGGATACTTTTTCCCAATACCTATCTAAATTGAAGAGGTTATAAATCATTTTATCTCCTTTACCATGGACATTAATAAGCATGTCCACTATTTTCTTCACTTTGTCTGTAATTATTTCTCTGAAGAATTTCTCATTATGGATACATTTTTTCTTGACAATTTTTTGTTGTTTTTTTTTTTGATGATACCATGACTATTATGATTGCCTTGGAACTTCCTGCCTCCTCTTATACAAAAGTATAATTGACATAAATCTATATCAGATTCCTTAAATATATATATGTGTGGTGAAAATAAAATTTAATTATCTTCTTTTAGCAACTGATGTGATAAAAATCTTGTCATCAATAACATTATAATATAGTTTGTATATTATTTTAAATTTTGAATTATATCCTAGTTAGTAGATGAATAATTGGTGTTCAGGGAGAAAAGTAATCTGTAATCCCCAACTCATTATGATATAATTCAAATTGGGGAAAAGGATATAATTTATAGTTTTATCTTATAAGATAAAGGTATATTATCATCTCAGAGGATTAGTTATAGTTTGCATTCTGTAATTGTATAATTTTTGTAGTGATGCTGAAATAGACTGTATAAAGAGATTGATATACTCAAACTCACTGAAGGTCCTGAAAATCTAAGAGTTGTGGAAGATTTAAAATCAGTAGTTAACAAGAGTAATATACACGATTTTTAGGATCTGAACCAGTGAACATGGATGGTAGTGTGAAGTAAGTGTGACCGAAGTTTATTAGGGGGTACTTCTTTCTTAATGTTGATGATGTACTCTGGGTCACCTGATCTAAAAAAAATAATAAATATTATGGCTGATAAGACAAGCTGAATAAGTCAACCTAAGCTTAGTTTAATATAAAACTCGACCAAAAAGATAGTGGAAAGTGTTCTTCACAACCGGACGCCCTGGAGTCTGGCTGAGGTAACCTCGCTGTATATAAGATGGCGCGTGTCGCCGTCGTCGCCACCACAGTGTTCAAAACCACAGCAGTATAACCAACATCCTACAAGAAAACTCATTCTCATACAGCTACAGAACCAGCTATTTGAGAGAATTAATTATCTGCAGTAGAATAATAAGAATATACTGCTCATACACGTTTGACAGGGCCGGCGCCTGCTACTCTGACAGCATCTCGTGCTGGGTTTTGTATATGTACAGAAGAGTATGGAAGGGGAAGTATTCAAGATAATAGTCTTGTGTCTACTAGTTTCCACGAGAGTTGAGGCTGACACAATGGTCGGTCCCGAGAAGATCAAGGTCAAGGTCAAGGGGGACACTGCCGATTACATCCAGATGTCTGCTAATAATAACCTCATTGTTGCACATCAGAACCAACAATCAGCTGCAGGTAAGATCAGTCATCCATATATACACACATACTCCAATTGAAAGTTTATTTAAAGTCAATAGTTATGACAAGCTTCTTAGACACATTAAGTAAGATAACACAAATCAAGTGGTAATTTCTATATAAGAGACACAAAATATTAACCTTACTTACGCCTTATTATCTGTTTTACAGGACTGTTTCTATCAGCAACGTATGATTCTGTCTCTCCGGTCAGTCACTCTGCCGGCTTCCCCAGTGCAAAAGAGGAAGAAGAAGAAGAAGAAGAAGGAAGAATAAAGTTATTTACCGATTGCATAACACACATTCTTCACTTACTCCAATTCTAACACAGGTTATGTCCTTGAGGCAAAGAGCCAGTTTTTTATAGCTGAGATGATTTCCAGTCACTGCAGTTATTTTTCCTTGTGGCAAAGAGCCAGTTTTTTTTATGGCTGAGGTGATTTCCAGTCACTGCAGTTATTTTTCCTTGTGGCAAAGAGCCAGTTTTTTTTTTATGGCTGAGGTGATTACCAATCACTGCAGTTATTTTTCCTTGTGGCAAAGAGCCATTTTTTTATGGCTGAGGTGATTTCCAGTCACTGCAGTTATTTTTCCTTGTGGCAAAGAGCCAGTTTTTTTTTTATGGCTGAGGTGATTTCCAGTCACTGCAGTTATTTTTCCTTGTGGCAAAGAGCCAGTTTTTTTTTATGGCTGAGGTGATTTCCAGTCACTGCAGTTATTTTTCCTTGTGGCAAAGAGCCAGTTTTTTTTATGGCTGAGGTGATTTCCAGTCACTGCAGTTATTTTTCCTTGTGGCAAAGAGCCAGTTTTTTTTATGGCTGAGGTGATTTCCAGTCACTGCAGTTATTTTTCCTTGTGGCAAAGAGCCAGTTTTTTTTATGGCTGAGGTGATTTCCAATCACTGCAGTTATAGAGAGCTAGTTTACTAGTGTCACAACAATTATTTCCCTGTGGCAAAGAGTCAGTTTAATAAATAATAAGGCTTAGGTGAATGTATATTATTAAACAAGCATATTTAACAATAACAATATTTTTTTTTTTTTTTTAAATTCTTCAATATTTACCATGGATGTACATTTGTATGCTAAGTTAATATTTGCTAACATTAAATCGTCATGATAACGTTGAAGGTATTTTGATCCACAGATAACTCCACTTTCATTTTCATTTTTTTCTGTTTCTGTTTCATTATTTTGAATAGTTTCCAATTCAATGTGTTTCATGTCTGAGCGTATTTGAGTCAATTCTGTATGAATTCGAGCAGCTCCTATACTACGGAATGATACAAGTTCCATGGGTCCTGTGGAAAGACCACCACGTCGTCCTCGAACTGGTGCTCCGGTCAGTTCAGAAAATACAACTTCATCTGCTCGTGAAGTGTGCATCGTAGCATTTGCGCGGTGATTGGTAACACACATATAAGAACCTTCATATAAACTAGCTAAAACTGGCTCATTATCTCTATTTAAATATGGTTCCCCCGTATAGGGATTCATAAGGATTCCAGTACAAGTTTTTCGACCCCACTGTAGATGTTCAATAACATTTTCAAAAGTGAGAGTAAAAGCTGCATCCATGTAATTCAAATTATCAAAGGTATTGCAATATAAATCTGGAGCTTGTCTTTTAAGTGAATGAGGGTTAACTAAAACATCAATGGGTACATTTGATGAAAACATATCACCCTGACTCATTAATTTAATGTAAGGCATATCCTGTTCACTAACTAATCGCCCAATTACACCTTTTTGTGAAGTGGGTGTTTGTAACTTATCACCTAAAGATGGTATATATGGTGACACTGTTATCAGAGAAAAACGCCAACTTTGTAGTACTGGTAAATCTACACTATCTATTTTAAAGTACCTAAATGTAATGTAATTAGGATGATGTTCTTTAAAAGCTAAAGAATATTGAGATTTCTTCAACCGTTGTTGCCGTTCAAGGGAAGGGTGGTGTGGATCATTTACTGTAACTCGGTAGTCATTTCGACTCCCTTTTCCATTCTTCGTCCCTGTGGATACTGGAACAGAATCGTCATATATAGGCTCTTTTAAATCCCCAATTTTACCATTCCAAATAAGAGCAAGAGTATTGGCATCTATGTGAACGAATTCTATTTCTCCATTTGTAAAATTAAGCAAACTATTATCTTCTTGACACTTGGGATTAACCCCTTTTAAAATTCCCAACTGAACACCACGTTGAAGTGGGGTATGCTGATCAAAATAGGTCTGACAAAAAGTTGGTAGTGCATTCTGTCCTGATCCATAATTATATCGAACAATTGATGTTTCATAAGAAACACCTGAAAATAACCCACGGTCTATACTATCTTGTTTTACTGTAATACTGTCTTCGGGATTGTGCCAGTTTACTACTGCCACCATAGGATTTTGACAAGGAATAGGTAAAAGTTTACTCATTCGAGATGTTGTGTATATTGTATGAATAACTGTCTTTTGATGAATTTCACCTACAGAATGAGTATTGACAGAAATACCAGCATAATGACGATACGATTGCAGACTGTTACTAATTCGAGGGGGATGGGCAGCATTAGGACGGCTAATCGCTCGAGCATTTGGCCCCATAATATTAGGTATTTTTTCCCGGTCATAACCAATATAGAGTAATTCAAAATCCTCTTTGAGATCACTATTTTCTTTTCTGAGAAAAATCTGAGGTTGCATTTGAGGTGGTAAATAAAAAAATGGATTAGCCTCCATTTGAAAAGTGTCTATTTCCTTAGACGTATAGAGTTGGCCATTGGGTAAAATTTTACAAGACATACGTGGCAGACTGGTGCATATCCACAGTTGATTTTTTTTGTATTCTAATAATTCTATACAGGCGATATTTAATTTCAAAATATATTGAACAAATCGGTATAAATTGTCTACTCCAAATAAACAAACATATTCCCATTGAACTAGAGGCAAATGAGGAAAAAAATGTTGAGCTGCAGAACCATTCTTGATCGAATCTAATGGGAAATTAAACAGTTTATTATGAATAATTATATAGACATATTTAGATTCTAACTGATCAAGTTGTGAAGGATTTCCCACTTGTCTTAGTTGAGGGAGATATGTAAATAAGAATTTATCAGGTTGTGAATTACACATGCTGGTAGAGCCGATTATCACATCAGGTATCATTTCTAATATGATACCACATCGTTGAGGAGTATCAGGTGTATTGAGTAAATCAATGAAACCGACCTCACTTACCGTTATAGATTTAGGCTCTTTGGCTTTGGAATCTTTAGGCAATAATTTTTGTAATCCACATGCCACCAGACATATATTGGCATATGAATTAGATGAATAATTCCGACTAAACCGACCAATTTTATTCCATTCATTATTCCCGCTATTATTAAATGAATTACCACCATTATTTTCATTTAAAGTATTTATACCTGCAGAATTGCTTAATATTTTTGTTTGCGTAATACTCTCATCAATATGACCACACCGAATAGCAGTGGCTTTAACTTTCAAAGGATTAATTGCAATCATAGCTACTCGTGGTCCTGATAATTTTAATCTTATATCATTGTTCCCTTCATTCATATTATTATTATTATTATTATTATGATTGGATGTATAATTTTCCAAAATTTTAAGATTATTTTTGTTAGCATCGCTCCTTTTTAATCGATAATATTCCATTAAAACTGTTAAATTTTCTTGAGAAAGTGAATGGTTAAGATCTTTCAAAATTTTAACCACCTTGTTATGGAGTAGTGTAGCATTTACTTTGCGTATGGCTAGATTTAAAAAACAATTAATAAATATTTCACCAGTTGTAAAGATTGCCATATTTCCTAAATGATTAATATCCTGGTTTATATAGGAAGAGAGAAAAGGCCATTTTTTAATCTTAGATTCTTCATAAATAATAACTGCTTTTTCTTTCCTGCTAAAATGAGGACGTCGACGATCTGGCCATATTATCGACTTGATGGAACATACAAATTCACTCACAATGAAATTGCCCGGATAAACGTCAAAGGGGAAGTTTTCACATATAAGACATTTAAACGGGAAATGTGTATTTGGGGGGATTAGCCGATTACTTTGCCAGCACTTCCATTGTTCATAATCAATAGGTCTCTCAGGATCTTCTACCAACATTTGCCACACTTGACCACTTTTCATTACAGGCACTGCAAAATTATACTTGGCATAATCTGCTAGTCGCTTGTCATTATCCCATTCAGGAAGTTGTAGTCCTACCCCTAGTACCAATTTGCGATCTAGATAATATTTTAGAAATTGGGATTCATCACTTTTGGATTTTAGTAGATATGGTTGATTACTCAGATGAAATGTTATGCCAGGGTAAATTTTAAATAACTTTTCAAAACTATCATTTTCGATTTGAAGCTTATTGTAGAGACTGTGTCTAAGAAATAATTCTAATTCAGCATCGGCTGAATCAATGATCGAACATTTAGGACAGGGTTTAAGGTTTCCACCAGGTAAAGCCCATTGTCGATGCCGATAATTGAAAATACCTCTTGTGTTAATCATTATTATATAATAATTATATGAAAATGAAATGTAATTTATATTTTAGTTAATAAAAAAAAATATATATTGTAAGTATCTTTTATCCCTGGAATTGAAATACATAGTAAATAGATTTTGTTGAGATTTTTATTACAACAAAAGTCTTAAAACGTAAATAAAATAAAAGTGTAACAGTTTAATTTTAATTTGGCCTATAAACAATTATGTATTTTTTTTTTTTTGTTTTTTTAGTCGTTACGATTTGAAATATCAATGAGCCATCCTGCTATTATTTTACTAAGGATAGGTTTAATCAAAAATATAGTTAGTAAAATAATTATTCCCAAAATCCAATTATTTTCCCAAAGACTTACTAAAAATAGAATAAAAATAGTTATTATTAATATTTTTTCCATCTGATAATTTATGTATGAAGTTATTTTCTTTTCTTTTAATGATCTTATTTCTGTTTTAAAAGAAGGAATTTCAGTTTCTATTGCAGCATTTTGATGGTCACTTATAATTTCAGTCTCTAATGGATCTTCATTTTCTCTGGATGGTGATGAAGAATGTGTGAGATTTCTTTTTCTTGTTCGTATAGAATTTTCATGGATTAAATTGGGTGGTATACTTAGTGTGTCCAATGTCATTGTTTTCCTATTTTTTATAGTATAAAAAAAGTTATGTAGAACCTATGAGTGTGTGTACGGATGGTGTGAGTGGTAGGTAGGTAGAAAGGATATAATGAGGAAAGTAAAGTTTATTATTTAGGTAGAACCCAAACGAGTGTGTACTTGCTGCAGACAGGAGGGATGGTGTGGGTGGTGGGTAGGCAAAAGGGATATAATGAGGAAAGTAAAGTTTATTATTTAGGTAGAACCCAAACGAGTGTGTACTTGCTGCAGACAGGAGGGATGGTGTGGGTGGTGGGTAGGCAAAAGGGATACGATGAGGAAAGTTAAAGTTTATTATTTGATGCTTAATGCAAATATTCTTTCTCATCTTCTAAGTTATCATCATTGAGTGAGGGCTAGGGAAGGTGCCAAAATCTTTCTCCATATATCTCTAACAAAACTACCAATTCTGCCTCACCTTCATCCCCTCATAAATGGGAGGATGATGATCTTCACCTTCAATCGACAGCTTCATTATCCAAAAACCTTACATCTCAGCTCGTCACAACCTTACCTAAAGCATCAAACAACAGCAATATTAATCAGATAAGTACAACCCTCTCCCTGCGCCAGAGAACCAAGAACATTCATCGTCACTGATATTATTGAATTCAGACACAGAAAGTTTATCAGAAGGAAATGGTTGTGGTAAGTAATTTGTATTTTAGTTTTAGTTTTGGACATCAAAATATATTTATTATTTGAAATTTGTTGAAAATTAAGCTATTAAAAATGATTGTTCCTGGTTTCATGGGTTTACGAAAATCCTTGAAAAATCATAAATTCATTATTTTAATTTTCAGGGATTGGTGAACAGATGAAGTTAAAGATGTAAAGTCCAACAACAGTCTTTCCGAACTTCATAGAAGCCGCTCTTCTCCCAACTATATGTGATTGTAAATACTTAGTTATGGTGTTTTTCTTCATGTTACTTGATTTGAAGATTTTTCAGAGACTGACTCTGATAAGCACCTCAATCAATAGCTATTTGAATGATAACATACTGTTTTGTATAGTACTTTAAGATTGACAGAAATATTTTTAATATATGAGAGAAGGAGTTTGAAAAAATAGAGAGACTGATTTCATTCCACATCCTAGTTATATTGTATTTTAGTAAGCAATATAAAATTCGACAGTTTGGTCGAATACAATTGAACAATTTAAATAAATGGCAACGAACATATATAATCATGGTTTTATTGGAATTTTGTCCTAAACAATTGTATTTGGAATGGTAAATAGAAAACTAAATTTCTATAGTATTTTTTTTTTAGAAGGGCATAAAAGGAGATTAATTCTTTTTTTTTTTTAGTCTTATAAAACTTAACAATGAATCGACGTCAACAAATTTGTAAAGACTTTGTCGATGACATAGTTCAGGAGGTGATTGAACCATTAAGTAATCTAGGTTCTGGGTCTGATAAAAATGTGGATATTAATTTTATTGTTTTAAAAATTAAAGAAGATCCTCTAAATTTGTAAATACATTACTGGATTCTGTTACTAATAATATATTAGACTATTATTATAATAGAAGTCAAAATGTACCAATGTCAACTGTTCCATCACCCAAAAGAAAGATAAAAAAAAAACACATATATTATCAAATGAAGAGGATGAATTAATTAAAATTGAAATTTTAGGGAAAGCAGTTTCAAACATTTTTTCTCTTCATAATGAATATAATCGTATTAAGGATAGTATTGTAAATCAACATATGCAATCAAAATCACCAAAAAAACAAAAAATACAGTTACCACCAATATTAAAGGACGATGAAACTGTAGATATGATCAAACTCTTCAATTCCTTCCATTCAACCGTTTTGAAATACCTTTTGAAAACAATACATAAAATAATTACAGAAGTTTATGGAATAAAACTCTGTGAAGATTTAACTAAGCTAGTTAATTCTAAAAGTTATCCATATTTTTTATTTGAATATTTTCTTAGACATCAATCATCAAGCGACGATATTAAACGGCAGTTAGAGTGTCTTAAACATTCAAGTATACTAGTCTATAACTGGATAATTCAAAATTGTATTGATATTAAAATTAAACCCGAAAATGAAAGTTAAATGTAATGTAATAATCGATGAAATATTAGCAAATGCTATTTTTGTAAATGGTAGAGAAATTCTACAAAATAAAATTTTAATGGCCTATGCAGCTCATAAATATTCGATGTTTAAAAACAATGGTAAATTGTATTCTGCTACGGAAATTATACATTCATGTATCAAGACTAATCGTAACCTACCCCCTCATAAAATTTCTATTTCATTTGAGGCTATAATGAGGGTAGGACAGAATACTGACCAAAATTTAATTTGTAAAAATACTCATTTTGTAGAAGAACGTGAATGTCGGCGTCATGTGGATATTGCACATCCACTTATTCAAGCTCATTTAGCTCCCTTGGGTGAACTATCCATACAATATATTTCTAGGGTTTTAGAAATGCGGATTGGAGACTATCGCCTAATTATTGAACCACAACAGAATAGATATTTTATTCAATATAAGAAATTCCGTGACAAAAAAGTGGTTTTTCGTTTAGATTCCCTCACATTAGAATTTGTTTATATTAGTGATGAAGGGGAATCTTTTTACGATGCCCAGTATATACAACATAATAGTAGTGATGATAGCAGTGGGGAAAGCATGTTAGTAGGTATGGCTAGCTTTCTTGATGGAAGTGATCTTTGTATAAAAACAACTTACCTCCTAGATTATTCAACCAAAACAGTTCTATATCATCGATACATTCCTAATGATCATACCCAAATATTCCCTTTCACTTTAAAAACAGAAGATTTACAACAAAGTGAGACAGGACCTGCTTTAACAATGAATACTGAGGGTGTACCTACAATATCACCGCCTTCGGGAACTTCAATTTACTGGTATACTTCTTGGAGATTAGAAGCTCAACTTCCTTTAAATCTTAGTATGTATCAACATGTTCATGAAGATAGTACTCCCCATCATCCAACTCCGTCTGAAAGTTTGAATCAATCTCCTGTTTATATATTCCCTAAGTTGGATGGTAATAATGGAATTTTACGTTTTTACCCAAGTCATTTTGTTATTTCAAATCCTCTGATGTTATCGACATCACATCC
>NC_091221.1:18614782-18684844 GCF_040958095.1 Procambarus clarkii | reverse complement strand
AGGCTCTCCGCTGTTTTCATTATTCGTCATATCCGACTCTGCTATGTGATGCACATGTATTTTTGCTTCACCACCCTGTAATGAAATATTGTTTGTTACTAATTGTTTTCAATAATACATTATTTTATTATATAATATGTAATTTATTAATTAAAAACCCTTTCCATATTATAGAAAAAAACTAAAACAAGAATCTATATAAAACTATAGAATAGAATAGACTAATAGAATAGAATATATATATCATATATATATTTATATAAATAAATATATATATATATAAATATATGTATATATATTTATATATATATATATATTATTATATCCTGTATTATTCCAGCCCATTATTAGAGATAGTAGCCACCTCTTATTTTGGTTTTCTTTCATTATTAGTGCTCAGAAAATTAAATATATCTACATATTTAGTCAAAATCAATTACATTATTTTATCTTATTCATAGCATAAATGTTCACAAAGATTACTAAAAAGAGATAGAATTAGACTACAGCAAATTGGCAAACTTTACCTTGTATCTGTTTCCACCGTGTTTGTTTGGGGCGTTCTTCAACATATCAGCAATACTTGTCTCAACATCTCTTTCAGTTGCATTAGTGTGGGTGTTGATACAGGCTTCTGGAAAGTTATAAGAATTAATTAATATATATAATTATAATTCTTTTTGTCAGGAGACAAGAAGCCACAGAGTAATAACATTGTTGGCTTTTATTTAGGTGTTCCCCTGTTCTCCAGTCTTCCTCCGTCCCCTCGTCCCCTTTGTCCTCCCCAGCATTCTCCATTCCCCTGTCCCCTCGTCCTCCCCACCATTACCCTCTCCTCTGTTCCCTCGTCTTCCCACCATCCCCCCTGTCGTCCTCCCCACCATTCTAAACTACCTCATCCCATGCATTCCATGATGGTCTGATGCTTCCATCTGAAAATTGGGAACATCAAAAGATCTGACTTTCCCAATTTTCTGATGGGAACATCAAATGATCTGATATTCCCATCACTGAAAAATAAAAACAGATAAAAAAAATGATATGAAAAAATAGAAAATAAAATATACTCATGAAATGAACAGAATGGTTAACAACGCAGCTCAATTGCAATGCAATGTCACAATAACATTTAAATATACTTTAAGATATAATCTAGAAGAAAATAAGGATATTGAAACGGTTCATGAACTCTATTTCAATAAAGGACACTATGGGGAACTTTGAAAAATAGTTATTGAGTATAATTAGACAGACTTGTTGCTAGGCAGAGGAGTAATGAGATATATGGCAAATTTTGCAAAATATACAATGAAGGTACACAAACATTCATACCCAAACAAAGCAAAATGCTAGGTAAGAACAAAGCATTTGGCCCGTAGGAGAAAGGAGATACCCACAAGACTAGAATACAAGTCATTAACAAGCATGCAAGTATAATACATAATACATGCAGACATATATATAATCCAAAAAAATGTCAAATTTACGTACTTATTATTACATTACAAATATCCAAGGTTTTGAAGACACGTTTCCTCTTGCGCCCAACGAGTGAATACTGAGACCAGACCCCATAGGTCCCTATCCTCCTCATCATTCGTCTCACTGTGTCTCCACAGCTTGCACCGCCCATTTGAGACAGCGTCTGGACCTGTTAAAATAATGCATAAGCTGTAAGGTAATAGAGAATAATATATATCTTTCAATCTCAACATTAGATTTTCTAATTTCCAACTGTATTAAATAAATAGCATTAAAATATTTTCCTTCTTAACTATTACAAAAATCAACGAATTTGAGTAACTTTTGCTTTTGTTTTATTTGTACCTTAAACATAACACTGAACAATCAATTATGTGCCACCCCACCTTCCTTCATCTGCAAAAAAACTAATCAAAAGACATATGTACAAGGCTAAAAAAATTCAGCAACACTTACCATACTCAGGCTAAAAGAATTAAGCAACACTTACCATACTCTTTTTATATTCACTGTTAACTTTTAGCTCATGTGACAGACTTTCCACCTGCTCAACAGTTTCAAGTGGGGATGGAAGAATGTCTTCCAGGATTGGTATATCTCCATGTGTTTTTGACATATGGGTTTCCGTCATTTTGACAATATTCAGGAATTTTGCAAAAATAATGGCATTTACTATTTTTAAAAGATTATTAGCAAATTTACAGAAATGGTGCATTCGGAAGACAAAACCGTGGTAGACATGGTTGGAACAAGTTAGGTGAGAGGGTGGTGGAGGCCAAAACCATAATCATAATCATCTGTATCAAACCTTATTACAGGTAAAACCAGTAGGCAGTCTACTGTATTTTATCAAACCGTTATTAGTATAATAGATCTCGTAATAATTTTGCAAAAATAATGGCATTTACTATTTTTAAAAGATTATTAGCAAATTTACAGAAATGGTGCATTCGGAAGACAAAACCGTGGTAGACATGGTTGGAACAAGTTAGGTGAGAGGGTGGTGGAGGCCAAAACCATAATCATAATCATCTGTATCAAACCTTATTACAGGTAAAACCAGTAGGCAGTCTACTGTATTTTATCAAACCGTTATTAGTATAATAGATCTCGTAATAATTTTGCAAAAATAATGGCATTTACTATTTTTAAAAGATTATTAGCAAATTTACAGAAATGGTGCATTCGGAAGACAAAACCGTGGTAGACATAGTTGGAACAAGTTAGGTGAGAGGGTGGTGGAGGCCAAAACCATAATCATAATCATCTGTATCAAACCTTATTACAGGTAAAACCAGTAGGCAGTCTACTGTATTTTATCAAACCGTTATTAGTATAATAGATCTCGTAATAATTTTGCAAAAATAATGGCATTTACTATTTTTAAAAGATTATTAGCAAATTTACAGAAATGGTGCATTCGGAAGACAAAACCGTGGTAGACATGGTTGGAACAAGTTAGGTGAGAGGGTGGTGGAGGCCAAAACCATAATCATAATCATCTGTATCAAACCTTATTACAGGTAAAACCAGTAGGCAGTCTACTGTATTTTATCAAACCGTTATTAGTATAATAGATCTCGTAATAATTTTGCAAAAATAATGGCATTTACTATTTTTAAAAGATTATTAGCAAATTTACAGAAATGGTGCATTCGGAAGACAAAACCGTGGTAGACATGGTTGGAACAAGTTAGGTGAGAGGGTGGTGGAGGCCAAAACCATAATCATAATCATCTGTATCAAACCTTATTACAGGTAAAACCAGTAGGCAGTCTACTGTATTTTATCAAACCGTTATTAGTATAATAGATCTCGTAATAATTTTGCAAAAATAATGGCATTTACTATTTTTAAAAGATTATTAGCAAATTTACAGAAATGGTGCATTCGGAAGACAAAACCGTGGTAGACATGGTTGGAACAAGTTAGGTGAGAGGGTGGTGGAGGCCAAAACCATAATCATAATCATCTGTATCAAACCTTATTACAGGTAAAACCAGTAGGCAGTCTACTGTATTTTATCAAACCGTTATTAGTATAATAGATCTCGTAATAATTTTGCAAAAATAATGGCATTTACTATTTTTAAAAGATTATTAGCAAATTTACAGAAATGGTGCATTCGGAAGACAAAACCAATTTTTCACTTTTGACAATTGAGCACCTGCTACATCCAGATTCTAGGGAGGAAAGGAAGGACGATCTTACTGGATCCCATAGCCTCTCCGAGGCACAAACCAGGCTTTTACATAACCCCCCCCCCTGCACCCGAGCTTTTTAAAATAGTAAATGCCATTATTTTTGCAAAATTATTACGAGATCTATTATACTAATAACGGTAAATAAATAATAAATAGTAAATAAATCAAAATCAGTTACATTATTTTATCTTATTCATAGCATAAATGTTCTCGAAGATTACTAAAAAGAAATTAAATTAGACTACAGCAAATTGGCAAACTTTACCTTGTATCTGTTTCCACCGAGTTTGTTTGGGGCGTTCTTCAACATATCAGCAATACTTGTCTCAACATCTCTTTCAGTTGCATTAGTGTGGGTGTTGATACAGGCTTCTGGAAATTTATAAGAATTAATTAATATATATAATTATAATTCACTTTGCTATTCCCCATTCCACAGTCCTCTCGTCCTTCCCACTTCCCTGTCCCCACATCATCCCCACTATTCCCACTTCCCTGTCCCATCGTCCTCCTTACCATTTTCCCCTCCCCTGTCCTTCTTCCTCCCCCACCATCTCCCATTCACCTGTCCCTTTGTCCTCCCCAGCATTCCCCTGTCCCCACCATCCCCAACTCCCCAGTCCCCTCGTCCTCCCCACCATTACCCTCTCCTCTGTCCCCTCGTCTTCCCCACCATACCCCCCTCTCGTCCTCCCCACCATTCCAAACTACCTCATCCGATGCATTCTATAATGGTCTGATGCTTCCATCAGAAAATTGGGAACATCAAATGATCTGATATTCCCATCACTGAAAAATAAGAACAGCTAAAAAAATGAAATGAAAAAAATAAAAAAATAAACTATACTCATGAAATGAACAGTATGGTAAACAACACAGCTCAATTTCAATGCAATGTCACACAAAATTATTAAATCGAAATGAAAATAAATTGAAATCTATGAAAATTCAAATTATCAATACAATCGGAAATATTGAAATAATATCGCAACATAATATAGTGTGGGTTGCTCTTACGTGCAACAGACGGTGCTGTTTTTCAAAAAAGGCATGGTTTTACCTGTCACAAGTGTGGCATCTATACTTATACTCACGAAATGAACGGTATGGTAAACATCATAGCTCAATTGCAATGCAATGTCACAATAACATTTAATAACAATAATAACAATAACATTTAAATATACTTTAAGATATAATCTAGAAGAAAATAAGAACATTGAAACGGTTCATGAACTCGATTTCAATAAAGGACACTATGGGGAACTTTGAAAAACAGTTAATGAGTATAATTAGACAGACTTGTTGCTAGGCAGAGGAGTAAATAATGAGATATATGGCAAATTTTGCAAAATATACGGCACACAAACATTCATACCCAAACAAAGCAAAATGCTAGGTAAGAACAAAGCAGTTGGCCCGTAGGGGAAAGGAGATACCCACAAGACTGGAATACAAGTCATTAACAAGCACACAAGTACTACACTACACAACAACCGCACTACTACCAGAACTGGACGAATCACTACCAAAACAACACATTGCACATCACTACCAAAACAACACAACACAACACAAGCATTGGCAAAGAATTATAGACCAGTTGCACTAACATCCCACATAATAAAATTATTTGAGAGTGATCAGGAGTCAGATTACTAGTTTTATAGAGACCAATGACCTCCACAATCCAGGCCAACAAGGATTTAGAGCAGTTTCTATGATCGAGCCACTGAGATCTATAAAGAATTCTGATCAAGAAAGAGATCTAGGGGTGGTTTTAGATAGAAAACTATAACCTGAGGATCATATTAAGAACATTCTGCGAGGGGCCTATGCTACACTTTTTAACTTTAGAATTGCTTTTAAATACATAGGTCAAAAAGTTTTAAAAGTTTTAAAAGTTTTTTAAACCTCTCGTGTATCATGAGTGTGTTAAAGCATCAGATGGTGCATTCAGATGATGAATATTACCTAGTTCCTTCATCTGGGAAGAATGAACACATATTGGTGCATTCGGATGATAAAAACTAACTACTGTAGTTTAATTGATCAACAGACTGTATATCATATGCAGACTGTATGTGGATCTGCGGGCCACTCCAAACAACAGCCTGGTGGACCAAGCTCCACCAGGGCTAAAGCACAAAGTGATATAGATGTGATAGAGAAACTAGGTCAAATGGAGGAGTAGGTCTGTATATTAAACAGCACCTGACGTGCACAGAGCTACTAAACTCAATGTGGTGGTAGAGTGGTGGGGGGGGGGAAACATTGCAGAAAAAAACAAAAATACAATTTGGTCAACAAAACAGCATTGTTTAAAATAGAAGACATGGGTTGTCATTTTGGGGGTAAGGTAGGTTACATTGAGTTAATTAGTTAGTACTTAGTTTTTATCTTAAACTGGTTGGGAGAGGTACAGTGTTGCTGTGCTGGTGAAAGAACACCTAAAGGTAAATTAAATAATGATTGCGAATCCACAAGAAGTTGACATAATATCGCTAGAGATCTGCAATCAGGATGATAAACTTTCCTTAAAGAATTTGACAAACACTTGCTGATAGGACATGAAGTAAATGAAATGTATGTCAAGTTTTGTGAAATATATGATAAAAGCACAACAAAATTTGTACCAAAGGAGAGATGCAGAACTAGGAAAAGGGGTTTGTTCAACAGAAATTGCGAGAGGGCCTGAGACCCAAACACACACAAATGGAATCAATATATAGCAAGAGGCCAAACCCCCAAACATACAAGCGATGCAAAGATGCGAGAAACAGCAGCAGCATTAAGGAGAGGGACTTAAGGACCATAAATAAAGTGTGAAAATAAACTCGAGTAAATTTTTTTAACTACTCTCGACAGTGAAGAAAAACAAATATTCAGACGATTTGTGTTAGAATCATTAATCTTACACTTTCGGTCATATTCAACAACACAAATACATACACACACATTCCTGTTGCTGTAGCAAGTGAAGAATTACACACACAGATCACAATAACGTGATGCATCAAATGAACAAATCCACAAGGGCCGTGACGAGGATTCGAACCTGCGTCCGGGAGCATCCCAGACACTGCCTTAATCGACTGAGCTACAACAGGGTAAAAGGGTTGAAACCGAAGTTCTACTGAACTTACTGGATCCCATAGCCTCTCCGAGGCACAAACCAGGCTTTTACACAACCCCCCCCCCCTGCACCCGAGCTATGTCAACAGGCCGTTCTCCCTCTTCGCCCTTCCGAATGCACCATATCAGTAAATTTTTTAATAATCTTTTAAAAATAGTAAATGCCACTATTTTTGCAAAATTATTACGAGATCTATTATTCTATAGAATAATGCATATAAATGCATATATGCATATAAATACAAAACATAAATACAAAAGTAAATGTAAATAATTTTACCTTGCACCTAGATCCACCAAGCCTGTATGGCGCGCGTTTCAGTACTTCGGAAATCTAGAACTATCTTGAATCTCTAATCTGCAATGAAACAATACATATTATTGCACTTACCAAAACATGGATGAATGTAGAAAATACAGAACTATTAGCTGAATATCAAATAAATGGATTTAATCTATTTCACACAGATAGATATATTACACCGTGTATATTAGGTAATACCTAACATACACGCCTCCACACACACTACATTTGAAATGTAGTCTCAAAAAGACTACATTTCAACAGCAAAGATTACTCCATAAAAAAATAATTAAATTATTGACCAACATGAGAGAGGGTTAGCCAACATGAGGGTTGTGTTGATTGCCTGAAAATATTTAAATTGTGTAATGTATTGAATGGCATTTTTCAAGTTACAACATTTTTTAAATTACTGAACTAGGTTCTAGGCTTTGCTAGGCTTAATTCAATTATTACAGATAAGCCTAACCTAGCCTAGAACCCAGTGGGTTTTCTTCCTATTGGGGAGTGTTGTACATGCCTCGCCTCCACATACACACTAGCACAGCCAGGCCTCGCCTCCACATACACCAGCACTGCCAGGCCTCGCCTCCACATACACACTAGCACAGCCAGGCCTCGCCTCCACATACACCAGCACTGCCAGGCCTCGCCTCCACATACACACTAGCACAGCCAGGCCTCGCCTCCACATACACACTAGCACAGCCAGGCCTCGCCTCCACATACACCAGCACTGCCAGGCCTCGCCTCCACATACTCACCAGCACAGCCAGGCCTCGCCTCCACATACACCAGCACTGCCAGGCCTCGCCTCGCCTCCACATACACCAGCACTGCCAGGCCTCGCCTCCACATTTAAACCAACCAAGCCCACAAATACGTTAACATGGACCAGCATTACACCGTCTAACATACTCTGTCAGATGTAACAACTAAATTTGTGAATTCAAGACCAAATCTATTGTATAACACAGTGTTAGTACGAGAAAAACATTACTTACATTCGAAGCCGTGTTTTAAAATGGCGGCGGTCTTGTACTGACGCTCCAAACTGTGTGTTCGTTTGCGTATGATGAACGTGTGACAATTTACTACAACAATTATTTAATTATTCTTATTCTTTATTTTAATATTTTTAGGGTACATGAAATTTCAAACTTATTTGCACACAATAATATAATTGCATTGTCATAACCTTTATATATTACGGAAAATACGATGACATGAACGAAGTCAAAGTGAAGTTGAAGTCAAAGTCATTCGCCGAACGTATTAGTCATTTTTTTTCATACATACATAGTTGATTTACAAACATAATGTTGGATTTATAGATAGAGCTAGTGCATACAATACCTAAAGCCACTATAGTAGGCCTATAGCATTTCAGGCAACCGGGCAGTATATATGGACCCCTTACTCAAATCTCTGAATATGTTAGATATTAAGTCCCTGCACATACTCTCATGTGTATTTTATATATATAAAACGCTGCACTGTAATGTCAATCCTGACCTTAAAAGCTTCCTAGAAGGTTGTAACAAATCCCATGAGCACCACACCAGAAACAAATACCTATTTGATATTCCAAGAGTACGACTTAGTCAAACTAGAAATGCTTTACAAATCAAGAGACCTCGAATGTGGAATGACCTTCCCAATTATGTTAAAAACTGTACCTCTCCCAACCAGTTTAAGATAAATAAAGATAAATTTATAAGTTAAGAAAAATTCCACAAATCAACAACCCTGTTACTGACCCTGTATTTACCCAAGTCTTTCCTAAATCTAAACTTATCCAATTTATACCCATTGTTTCGTGTTCTATCTTGTGTTGACAATTTTAATACCCTATTAATATCCCCTTTGTTATATCTATTCAGGAAATTGTGGTTGATCTCGAACCCATTGATAATGTGACGACTTATACAGAATTTTGTAACTATATCATCAAGATTGTAACCAGCTTAGCTAAATGTAGTGTGGGGTTCAGTCCCTAAGCCCATATATGTGCCTCTCTAACCATTTAGGTTACAGGGCAAAAACATAAAAACAAAGGTAACTGCAGAAGGCCTATTGGCCCATACCAGGCAGCTCCTATCTATAACAGATAAACACTAAGTACTACCTAATTAACTCAATGTAACCTACCAACCTAACCCCCAAAATGTCAATCCATATCTTTTATTTTAAACAATGCTGTTTTGTTGACCAAATTGTATTTTTACTCTTTTTCTGTCATGTTTCTCCCACCCCTGTTTTTTCCCTTTTTTCTTATTTTTTCTCAACATAATTCATACTTTAATTATGCGGATCAGGACATCACCTGATCAAACACATCAAACATCGTTTGACCACCATCAAACACACACATTTCGTGTGTGTTTGACGCTCACTGATATGTACCAGCGTTGTTTTATATATGGTGCTATTCTATCTTACGCTTTGTTGCTCTTTTTTACCTACGGGCTCATAGAACATTCTATTGCGAAAACATTGGCACAAAAATGAATGACGTACATACAATAATAATGTCAGGACAGTGATATAATTATAAACTTTCAAAGCACTGTATCGCCCATGTGTCGTCTTGTCACCAATACTGGGTAACAGTTCCGCCACTTCCCACACTCTTGCGGGTGGGCAGCGACCATTATTCTACGTTTATATTCATATCACCGTGTTGGGAATTTCATTGCGAGTACATTGATACCAAAATTAACGCTGTAGGACAAGTGTGGAAGTGATAACAATCCCAAGAGTAAAAACATTTTGTTGCTCTTGGGCACTCACGGCGAGTCATCTACGTAGGTATTTATTGGGTGCTGGTATTCATATAACTTTTGGTGACCGTTTTTGCTGATTTTCTTCTAGAGAATGTTATTGCGAACACGTTGGTACCAAAATGAAATACATAGCTCGAGAACTAAGGTCAGGAGAGTAAAAAGAGTATACACATTTTTGTTTTGACGCTTAATTAAGGTTATTGTGAGTACTCATCGCCTGCCTAGAAACTGGAACTAGTAATTCCATCTATCATACATATCATACAAGAGGAGCCACACATCTATGGATCATCCAATAAAATCAGCAGACTTCTAGATGTTACTACTGCTCGGCTTAGACTCGGTTACAAGTATCTCTGGGAATTCTCATTATCTGCTGATGTAGACCTGACCAAATGTAAACTGTGTCAACAAAATTATTCGCACACCCTCCGTCACTATGTGATGGAGTGCGAAAAGATACATGAATTTAGAGACAATTCTATAACCAATGTTCCAGCGATGTGTCAATATTTCATTCAAAATGATCTGCTACCAGAAATTTTAGCCAAATATCCCCAGTTTGCTAACTGTAGATAACAACTAAGTGATTGTAACCTATCCACCGCTGCCCACTGGATGGGGGACGGTGTGCAGGACAAACATATAAATTTTGATACTAGCTCTCCACATATGTCAGTTGCTTAATTTAGAACCTGTACTTGAGGTCGATCTCGAACCCATTGTTGATGTGATGACTTATATTGAATTTTGTAACTAGCTCATCAAGATTGTAACTTGCTTAGCTAAATGAATTGTGGGGTTCAGTCCCTGAGCCCATTATGTGCCTCTGTAACCCTTTCCACAACCGCCCACAAGATGGGTATGGGGTGCATAATGGGGTGGGGTGTCTTGGCCAAACGTGCCACATCAAAACCACAAGTTGACATTGAATGTGAATTAACAATGAGACAAGTAAGATTTATACTAATACATTTATACTAACTCTGTTGAGCGTTGACCATTTATACATCAAATCTGTTGATGTGAGCACTTTAGTTTAGTCTGCCGTTTAAAGAAAAAAAGAGCATATCAATGGTATATCACAGAAAACGAATTTATCATAAACTCATGTGTTTGTCTTATCATATTGAACTGCATTCATATTTTTAATATATAACAATATGAATATACAAATTTCTGTAAATCCCCTACCTTGTTGGAATCTGTGGAAATGAATGAGCAAATGTGCTGGCTGAAGGCGCTGAAGGAAACCACATTGGTTTCATTTTGGATACAAATGTCCATGGAAATTCAAAATGGAAACTAATTATATAGTTGAACCTGCAGAGACGAGTTTAAGAATCTGTGTTGAGAGTGATGGACACAGCCTTCACAATTATACTTCAGAGAATGTAAACATCTAAGAGTCATTAGAAATATGTGTAGAATAATAAACCCTACATTGTTTGAGTTAGGGAAAACACCATTTGTGATATATAGATACTATAGCTGTTCCTAAAGATTCACCCTTTTTTGCACCAGCAAGATAACATATAAGATTTTAAGAGTTGACGAATGTTAATATTCTTGTTTGATAAACTGTGAACTTGAGACATAGTTAATAAGAACATATTAACACAACAAAATGTTTTCAGAATCCTTAACACCACTTTCCAACAACTTATATAATTTATATAAATTATTTTAGAGAATAATACATAAATTATATATTTAAACATGATATAGTGTTTAGTGGAATGTATAAGGAGTCAAATTGTGTTAAAAAGAGCAATTTTTAGAAAATTTGGAAAAATACTTTTTTCTGTTCAAATTATAACTAAATGGATTTTAAAGGTTTCACTCAGCCAATATATATCATTCACAATTTATTAATGAATTTTACAAAAAAACACCATAAATTTTATATTTAAACATGTAAAAACTATTTGTTTTACATTTGGAAGAAAATAATTGTAGAAAAACAATTTATAATTAAACCTTTGTGTTTGGATTTTTTGAGTAAAAGTTTCTCAAAGGCTTTCCTGCACCATTCTCAATGCAAATCATTCCCACACCTATGGCAAGAGATAGGCGAACGTTGTGTAGATGATTTGTGTTTGCTGGGATATGAGGGCAGGCGCTCGTACAGGGGTGGGATATATGAGCGCGGGCACCCGTACAGGGGTGGGATATATTAGAGTGGGCACTTGTACAGGGATGGGATATATGAGGGTGGGCACCCGTACAGGGGTGGGATATATGAGGGCAGGCACCCGTACTGGGGTGGGATATATGAGGGCAGCACCCGTACAGGGGTGGGATATATGAGGGCGGGCACTCGTACAGAGGTGGGATATATGAGGGCAGCACCCGTACAGGGGTGGGATATATGAGGGCGGGCACTCGTACAGGGGTGGGATATATATGGGCGGGCACCAATATAGGGGTGGGATATATGATGGCGGGGTCCTGTACAGGGGTGAGATATATGAGGGAGGGCACCTGTATAGGGGAGGGATATATGAGGACGGACACCTGTACAGGGGTGGGATATATGTAGTCGGGCACCCGTACAGGGGTGGGATATATGCAGGCATGCACCCGTACAGGGGGTGGGATATATGCAGACGAGCACCCTTACAGGGGTGGGATATATGCAGGCGGGCACCCGTACAGGGGTGGGATATATGCAGGCATGCACCCGTACAGGGGGTGGGATATATGCAGACGAGCACCATTACAGGGGTGGGATACATGCGGGCCGGCACCCGTACAGGGGTGGTATATATGAGGGCTGGCACCCGTACAGGGGTGGTATATATGAGGGCGGGCACCCGTACAGGGGTGGGATATATGAGGGCGGGCACCAGTACAGGGGTGAGAAATATGAGGGCGGGCATCCGTACAGGGGTGGGATATATGAGGGCGGGCACCCATACAGTGGTGGGATATATGAAGGCGGGCACCTGTTCAGGGGTGGGATATATGAGGGTGGGCAAACTTACAATGATGGGATAAATGAGGGCGGGCACCCGTACAGGGGTGGGATATATGAGGGCGGGCACCTGTACAGGGGAGGGATATATGGGGGCGGGCATCCGTACAGGGGTGAGATATGTGCGGGCGGGCGCCCGTACAGGGGTGGGATATATAAGGGCGGGCATCCGTATAGGGGTGGGATATATGAGGGCGGGCACCCGTATAGGGGTGGGATATATGAGTGCGGGCACCCGAACAGGAGTAGGATAAATGAGGGTGGGCACCCGTACAGAGGGTGGGATATATGCAGGCGAGCACCCGTACAGGGGGTGGGATATATGAGGGCGGGCACTCGTACAGGGGTGGGATATATGAGGGCAGGCACCCGTACAGGGGTGGGATATATGCATGCGAGCACCCTTACAGGGGTGGGATATATGAGTGTGGATACCCGTACAGGGGAGGGATATATGAGGGCGGGCACCCGTACAGGGGGTGGGATATATGCAGACGAGAACCCGTACAGGGGTGGGATATATGAGGGCGGGCACTCGTACAGGGGTGGGATATATGAGGGCTGGCACCAGTACAGGAGTGGGAAATATGAGGGCGGGCACCCGTACAGGGGTGGGATATTTGAGGGTAGACACCCGCACCGGGGTGGGATATATGAGGGCGGGCACTCGTACAGGGGGTGGGATATATAATGGCGGGCACCCTTAAAGAGTAGGATATATGAGGGCGGGCACCCGTACAGGGGTGGGATATATGAGGGCAGGCACCCGTACAGTGGTGGGATATATGAGGGCAGGCACCCGTAATGGGGTGGGATATATGTGGGCGGGCACCCGTAAAAGGGGTGGGATATATGCAGGCCGTCACTCTTACAGGGTTGGGATATATGAGGACGGGCACCCGTACAGGGGTGGGATATATGAGGACGGGCATCCGTACAGGGGTGAGATATGTTCGGGCGGGCGCCCGTACAGGGGTTGGATATATGAGGGCGGGCACCCGTACAGGGGGTGGGATATATGCAGGCGAGCACCCTTACATAGGTGGGATATATGCAGGTGAGAACCCTTACAGGGGTGGGATATATGAGGGTGGATAACCGTACAGGGGAGGGATATATGAGGGCGGGCACCCGTACAGGGGTGGGATATATGCAGGCAGGCACCCGTACAGGGGGTGGGATATATGCACGTGAGCACCCGTACAGGGGTGGGATATATGAGGGCGGGCACCCATACAGGGGTGGGATATATGGGGGCAGGCACCCGTACAGGGGTGGGATATATGAGGGCGGGCACCCGTACAGGGGGTGGGATATATGCAGGCGGGCACCCGTACAGGGGTGGGATATATGCAGACGAGCACCGTTACAGGGGTGGGATATATGCAGGCGGGCACCCATACAGGGGTGGGATATATGCAGGCATGCACCCGTACAGGGGGTGGGATATATGCAGACGAGCACCCTTACAGGGGTGGGATATATGCAGGCGGGCACCCGTACAGGGGTGGGATATATGCAGGCATGCACCCGTACAGGGGGTGGGATATATGCAGACGAGCACCATTACATGGGTGGGATATATGCGGGCCGGCACCCGTACAGGGGTGGTATATATGAGGGCGGGCACCCGTACAGGGGTGGTATATATGAGGGCGGGCACCCGTACAGGGGTGGGATATATGAGGGCTGGCACCAGTACAGGGGTGAGAAATATGAGGGCGGGCATCCGTACAGGGGTGGGATATATGAGGGCGGGCACCCATATAGGGGTGGGATATATGAAGGCGGGCACCTGTACAGGGGTGGGATATATGAGGGAGGGCAAACTTACAATGATGGGATATATGAGGGCGGGCACCCGTACAGGGTGGGATATATGAGGGCGGGCACCTGTACAGGGGAGGGATATATGAGGGCGGGCATCCGTACAAGGGTGAGATATGTGCGGGCGGGCGCCTGTACAGGGGTGGGATATATGAGGGCGGGCATCCGTATAGGGGTGGGATATATGAGGGCGGGCACCCGTATAGGGGTGGGATATATGAGTGCGGGCACCCGAACAGGAGTAGGATAAATGAGGGTAGGCACCCGTACAGAGGGTGGAATATATGCAGGCGAGCACCCGTACAGGGGGTGGGATATATGAGGGCGGGCACTCGTACAGGGGTGGGATATATGAGGGTGAACACCCGTACAGGGGTGGGATATATGAGGGCGGGCACTTGTACAGGGGGTGGGATATATAATGGCGGGCACCCTTAAAGGGTGGGATATATGAGGGCGGGCACCCGTACAGGGGTGGGATATATGAGGGCGGGCACCCGTACAGTGGTGGGATATATGAGGGCAGGCACCCGTAATGGGATGGGATATATGTGGGCGGGCACCCGTAATAGGGGTGGGATATATGCAGGCCGTCACTCTTACAGGGTTGGGATATATGAGGACGGGCACCCGTACAGGGGTGGGATATATGAGGACGGGCATCCGTACAGGGGTGAGATATGTTCGGGCGGGCGCCCGTACAGGGGTTGGATATATGAGGGCGGGCACCCGTACAGGGGGTGGGATATATGCAGGCGAGCACCCTTACATGGGTGGGATATATGCAGGTGAGAACCCTTACAGGGGTGGAATATATGAGGGTGAATAAACGTACAGGGGAGGGATATATGAGGGCGGGCACCCGCACAGGGGATGGGATATATGCAGGCGAGCACCCGTACAGGGGTTGGGATATTTGCATGCGGTCACCCATACAGGGGTGGGATATATGAGGGCGGGCACCCGTACAGGGGTGGGATATATGAGGGCTGGCATCCGTATAGGGGTGGGACATATGAAGGCGGGCACCCGTATAGAGGTGGGATATATGAGGGTGGGCACCCGTACAGGAATGGGATATATGCAAGCGAGCACCCTTACAGGGGTGGGATATATGAGGGCAGGCACCCGTACAGCGGTGGGATATATGAGGGCAGGCACCCGTGCAGGGGTGGGATATATGCAGGCAGGCACCCGTACAGGGGGTGGGATATATGCAGGCGAGCACCTGTACAGGGGTAGGATATATGAGGTCTGGAACCCGTAGAGGGGTGGGATATATGAGGGAAGGCACCCGTACTGGGGTGGGATATATGAGGGCGGGCACCCGTATAGGGGTTGGATATATGAGGACGGGCATCGGAACAGGGGTGGGATATATGAGGGCGGTCACCCGTACAGGGGTGGGATATATGAGGGCGGGCACCCTTACAGGGGTGGGATATATGAGGGCGGGCACCCGTATAGGGGTTGGATATATGAGGACGGGCATCGGAACAGGGGTGGGATATATGAGGGCGGGCACCCGTACAGGGGTGGGATATATGAGGGCGGGCACCCTTACAGGGGTGGGATATATGAGGGCGGGCACCCATATAGGGGTTGGATATATGAGGACGGGCATCGGAACAGGGGTGGGATATATGAGGGCGGGCACCCGTACAGGGGTGGGATATATGAGGGCGGGCACCCTTACAGGGGTGGGATATATGAGGGCGGGCACCCGTATAGGGGTTGGATATATGAGGACGGGCATCGGAACAGGGGTGGGATATATGAGGGCAGGCACTTGTCCATGCCCAGAAATGCGCATAGAAAATATCCGTAGAAAATATATATTTATTAATGTAATGGAGTGAAAGTTTCACGACTGTGATGTCAAATGGTGTGAGATTTGAGTGGAATATCTCAGAATTTTTCAAGTTTGACGAATATTTTTCACTTCTCTGTCTATGAGGAAATATTCCTCAGACCATCTATATATCCATCTATTAATTTAACTATCTTCCCGTCAATCCGTATATTCATCTAACATTCTCAATCTATTTCTCCATCTTTCCATCCAACTATCTATCCATCAATCTGAGCATCAAAATGAGCATCTACCTGTCCATCTACTATCCATCTCTGTATCTAACATTTGAATCAATAATCTATCGAACCTTCCTTGAGGTTATCTTGAGATGATTTCGGGGCTTTTTAGTGTCCCCGCGGCCCGGTCCTCGGCCAGGCCTCCATCCCCAGGAAGCAGCCCATGACAGCTGACTAACACCCAGGTACCTATTTACTGCTCGGTAACAGGGGCATAGGGTGAAAGAAACTCTGCCTATTGTTTCTCGCCGGCGCCCGGGATCGAACCCGGGACCACAGGATCACAAGTCCAGCGTGCTGTCCGCTCGGCCGACCGACCACCTTCCATAAATCAATACATTCATTTATCTATCATCTATCTGATCATCTATCGTTCCTTTTATCCCTCTAGCAATCCATCTACACATCAATTTATTCAACCATATATTCATCAAACTATACATCAATTCATTTATCTGTGCATCAATCCATGTATCTATCTATCAGTCTATCAATATCATATCCATGTATATGTATATTAATGCAAGAATAATCACAAAAACACAAAAATAAATGTCTAAAATAATAAATGACATCACAAAATAATGTCAGTGTTTCCTTACTAAAGTGGTCAAACGCAAAAACGTTTTGATTATTTGTTTTATTTTCCAGGTGGATACTGATCCATCTATATCTATGTATACATATCTATCCATTCATGTATGCATCATTGTATTACACACAGAAATCACAATAGCGTGAGGAATCAAATGAACAAATCCACAAGAGCTGTGACGAGGATTCGAACCTGCGTCCAAGAGCATCCCAGACGCTGCCTTTATCGACTGAGCTACGACATGGAAGAGAAATGAAACCAGAAGTTCTACTGAACCTACTTGGATCCTGCAGCCTCTCCGAGACACAAACCAGGGTTTTACACAACTCCCCCATGCACTCGAGCTATGTCAATAGGCCGTTCTACCTCTTCGCCCTTACTTCATTACACACAGATATCACAGAAACCAGAAGTTCAGTAGAACTTCTAGTTTCAATTCTCTTCCATGTCGTAGCTCAGTCGATAAAGGCAGCGTCTGGGATGCTCTCAGACGCAGGTTCGAATCCTCATCACGGCCCTTGTGGATTTGTGCATCATTTTATCTTTCTATCAACCTTTTCATCCGCCTATCCATCTGTATATAAATAAATCTAATCATCTCCCTATTTATTCATCCACCTACTCATCTTTATATGCATCTATCTATCTAACCATCAATCCAGCCATCTATCTATTCATCTATTAATCCATCCATCAATCTATCTATTTATCCATCAATCCATCCATCAATCTACTCATATGTATATTTATCTATGCCTACAGTTTTCTATCAATAGATCTGTCCCTAAATCTATCTATTTATCCATTGATGGATAGATATATCCATTCCTTTATGCACACATTTATCTGTTCTCTATCTCTCTCTTTTTCTTTCTGTCTCTGCATCTCTCTTTCTCTGTCTGTCTGCCTCTATGTCTCTGTATTGATATCTTTCTAATAAAATCTCTATATCTTTCTCTTATACAAAAATTGTTTTCTAATGTGTGGGTGATCACCTGTGAGGGGAACTTAAGGGTGTTAAATACTAAAAGGAAAATAGTTACCCCTTGCTCTGATAAGGAACTTTTGGCTTGAGAAACCTTTAAAGCTGTGGAAGAATCGTCTGTTTTATGTAGTATGTGGCAAATTTTTGACGGAAGGAAATTTCTGTTAATTTTCCCGAGAATAGTAAATAATGCGTCATATTACTATAAGAAAAAAAATACTTTGAGCGTTTGTTTATAAATTATTTAGCTTCGTAGATGGGATACAGTACCAAGAGTCTGTGTCGGGTTGAGAATGTGACCGAGGCATGCTGTTACCGTTTGAATTCTGGCGACCCCGACAACCCAGTGTCCATCCTGTACACCAAACCATTCCCTCTGCCAAGTTCGGCTAGGTTTGTCCCAACCGTGTGGCCTCCAACCACCAACACTTACAATAACATTTTAATTTTAATTTATATTCATTGTGAATAATGTCACAATAAATACTGAACATGTATTGATTCTTAGGTACCTCGGGGAATTTGGCAGCTTTTATGCTATATTGTAACAAGATAATACCCGATGTTGCCTGGGTCTATCTGTCTCTAAACCGTCATATTGATCTATCTATCCACCTATCTCTATTTATCTCTCCATTGATATATATATATATATATATATATATATATATATATATATATATATATATATATATATATATATATATATATATATAAACATATATATATATATATATATATATATATATATATATATTATTATATATATATATATTATATATTATATATATATATATATTATATATATATATTATATATATATATATATATATATATATATATATATATATATATATATATATATATGTCGTACCTAGTAGCCAGAACTCACTTCTCAGCCTACTATGCAAGGCCCGATTTGCCTAATAAGCCTAGTTTTCATGAATTAATGTTTTTTCGTCTACCTAACCTACCTAACCTAACCTAACCTAACGTTTTCGGCTACCTAACCTAACCTAACCTATAAAGATAGGTTAGGTTAGGTTAGGTAGGGTTGGTTAGGTTCGGTCATATATCTACGTTAATTTTAACACCAATAAAAAAAAAATTACCTCATACATAATGAAATGGGTAGCTTTATCATTTCATAAGAAAAAAATTAGAGAAAATATATTAATTCAGTAAAATTTGGCTTATTAGGCAAATCTGGCCTTACATAGTAGGCTGAGAAGTGAGTTCTGGCTACTAGGTACGACATATATATATATATATATATATATATATATATATATATATATATATATATATATATATATATATATATATATATATATTATTAAATATGACCGAAAAAGTAAGATTAATAATTCTAACACGAATTTTCTCAATCTTTCGTACATTACGCTTCACTGCTGGAGGTAAATCAAAAACCACTTCTCCAAAATTCATTTTTATTTCTAGTCTGACGCGACACGGGCGCGTTTCGTAAAACTTATTACATTTTCAAAGGCTTCACAAAAACACAACTGATTAGAACGTATCTCTGATTTTATATCTACATTTGAGTGAGGTGGGAGGGGTGATGTGGCATTAACACAAGACAGAACAAGAGGGGATATTAATAGGGTATTAAAAGTATCAACACAAGACAGAACAGAAACAATGGGTATTGAATAGAAGTGTTTGTAGAAAGCCTATTGGTCCATATTTCTTGATGCTACTATATTGGAGCGGAGTCTTGAGGTGGGTAGAATATAGTTGTGCAATAATTGGCTGTTGATTGCTGGTGTTGACTTCTTGATGTGTAGTGCCTCGCAAACGTCAAGCCGCCTGCTATCGCTGTATCTATCGATGATTTCTGTGTTGTTTACTAGGATTTCTCTGGCGATGGTTTGGTTATGGGAAGAGATTATATGTTCCTTAATGGAGCCCTGTTGCTTATGCATCGTTAAACGCCTAGAAAGAGATGTTGTTGTCTTGCCTATATACTGGGTTTTTTGGAGCTTACAATCCCCAAGTGGGCATTTGAAGGCATAGACGACGTTGGTCTCTTTTAAAGCGTTCTGCTTTAAGCTCGGGGGACAGTATGGTGAGAACAGTACAGTATGGCTTTTAGCGGCAGCTAAAAGCCTTCGTGAGAACAAGGAGATAGTTGTCAGGAGAGGTGACAAGTCGCCAATATATGTCATTCTTAAAAAAGACGAATATCTGGCGAAAATGAACATCATACTCTCTGACCAAACTAAGTTCCAAAGGGTAACGAAGGACACTACAGCCGAATTAAAAGCAAAGGTCAACAAACTGATCGAAACTGTAAACGCCAAGAAATCCGGACTCCACCTGCCAAAGATCATTGGGGAATATAAACCTGGATATGCGTATGGAAATGTCAAGACGCACAAGCCTGGAAACCCACTTCGGCCAATCATTAGCCAGATACCCACACCCACGTACAGACTGGCAAAGCGACTCAACGGCCTGCTGACTCCTTATGTTCCTTGCGCCTTCAGCCTGAAGTCTCCAAAGGAATTTGTGGACTTACTGCGGGGCACACGGGCCACAGGGATAAGAGCCTCGTTGGACGTAGAATCGCTGTTTACCAACGTACCTGTGGACGAGACAATCGGAATGATAGCCGACAGAGTGTATCGTGATCCAGCCTGTACTCCTCTTGACATGCCAGAAAGTATTCTGAGGAAACTACTCCAAGCTTGTACTAAAGAGGCACCCTTCTTGAGCCCGGATGGGCACATGTATAAGCAAGTAGATGGGGTCGCCATGGGTTCTCCCCTAGGTGTCCTGTTTGCAAACTTCTACATGGGTACCATCGAGCAAAAAGTCTTAGTCGACATGAACTTGAAACCGGCCATATACTGCAGGTATGTTGACGACATTTTTACACAGGTACCTGATGTCAGACATCTGCAGGAGCTGAAGGAGGCATTTGAGCAGAGTTCCGTGCTGCGTTTCACTTACGAGACGGAAAAGGATGGGAAGCTGCCTTTTCTAGATGTAACACTCATGGAAAAGGGCGGAGGTTTCCACACTGCAGTCTACACTAAGGAAACAAATATAGGAATGTGCCTAAATGCCAACAGCGACTGCCCTGACAGGTACAAGAGTGTTGTTAACGCATACGTCGACCGTGCTCTCAGCCACAGCTCAGAATGGAAGCAAGTCGACGAAGAACTCTGTAGGGTAAGACAGGTCCTAGTCAATAACGGCTTCTCCAATGGTTTCATCGAAGACATCATAAGAAGGAAAGTGAAAAGCCATGCAATCTCTGAAGAGACAACTAACACAACACCTATACCCCCTATTAGACTATTTTACAGGAACTTCTTTTCCACAGCTCATAAAACGGAGGAAAGGGTCCTGAAAGATATTGTTAATAGAAACGTTATCCCTACAGACAAAAATCAGAGGATACAACTGACGATTTACTATAAAACCAGAAAAACGGCCAGCCTACTCATGAGAAACTCTCCAGACACAAAACAGAACGCTTTAAAAGAGACTAATGTCGTCTATGCCTTCAAATGCCCACTTGGGGACTGTAAGCTCCAAAAAACTCCGTATATAGGCAAGACAACAACATCTCTTTCTAGGCGTTTAACGATGCATAAGCAACAGGGCTCCATTAAGGAACATATAATCTCTTCCCATAACCAAACCATCGCCAGAGAAATCCTAGTAAACAACACAGAAATCATCGATAGATACAGCGATAGCAGGCGGCTTGACGTTTGCGAGGCACTACACATCAAGAAGTCAACACCAGCAATCAACAGTCAATTATTGCACAACTATATTCTACCCACCTCAAGACTCCGCTCCAATATAGAAGCATCAAGAAATCTGGACCAATAGGGTTTCTACAAACACTTCTATTCAATACCCATTGTTTCTGTTCTGTCTTGTGTTGATACTTTTAATACCCTATTAATATCCCCTCTTGTTCTGTCTTGTGTTAATGCCACATCACCCCTCCCACCTCACTCAAATGTAGATATAAAATCAGAGATACGTTCTAATCAGTTGTGTATTTGTGAAGTCTTTGAAAATGTAATAAGTTTTACGAAACGCGCCCGTGTCGCGTCAGACTAGAAATAAAAATGAATTTTGGAGAAGTGATTTTTGATTTACCTCCAGCAGTGAAGCGTAATGTACGAAAGATTGAGAAAATTCGTGTTAGAATTATTAATCTTACTTTTTCGGTCATATTTAATAATATATGTCTACAGGAAAGACTGCTACCAAAATATACTAATATATATATATATATATATATATATATATATATATATATATATATATATATATATATATATATATATATATATATATATATATATATATATATATATATATATATATATATATATTATCTACTCCCCCAGCTACCAATCCATCCATTTATCCATCTACTCCTCCTGTTATCAATCCATCCAGAAATCTATCCATCTGTCGGAAAATCTGACACCATTTAATATCATTCAGACAGATAATATTGCTGTGTTGTATAAACAAGTTAACCCATAGAAAATGTAACTTGTAGTGGAATTTCCGTCTATAGAAAATGGGATATCATTACCACATACTATTATAAATTCACCACCTATTATGGTGGGAATTATTCTTAAATACATTAGTCTTTGGACTTTACCATCATAAAACATCTCATATAAATTAACTTAATTATCAGAATTAAAATAGAGTAAATGTGACCCTTCTATCACTTACTGTCATCTGGACAATGTAGACAAGTAGCGTCAGTGAGGAGGGAGTGGTCAGCCATTGTTATTGTACTTAGACCAGAGGCATGGGAGCAATTCGGCTCCTGTTAATTTTACTTGGACGAAGTGTTATGGAAACCAAAGGTGTACCATCATCAACACGCTGTCAACAAATACAAGTTAAGTGTTCTGCCGAAACCCGTTTATCTATCATTTATGGCCATTAATGTCATTAGATAGGGTGATCCGGTTAGAATACGAGATCGCCTCATACTAAAGGTAATTAAGCCTAGGTCTTTATGGTTCCTTGTACAGTGTTTTCTCTGATATAGCTGTCATATATTAGAATTCTGGCTTCATAGCTAGCGCCCTTTTGACAGGTCAAGACGAGGAAGCATGCTTTGTGTGCCAGTTAATGGGTGATGGAAGCTACCTCAAAGAGGATAATTCGGTGTCTACATCCTAGTTACATCTGGTGGACTAAGGCCTGCTGTACAATAAGATAAGGAACCTCTTCAATGTTTAACAATATGTGTAGTTAATACTGTAGTTTGATTGGCTGCATATATATAAATTTAATATAAACCCCCTAATGTGTAGAGGATCGATTTGTGAGATTATTGCAGAAATGCAGTCCACTTATCATCATACCAATTGCTATCGAAGTATATAAATTAACGTATATATAAATTCATATAAATTAAATAAATATAAATCTCACAGGTCGGTTCCCACACCATCTATCAGTCCATCTATCTCGTTATATCTATCAATCTATCCTTCTATCTCGACCTATTAATCAGTCTGTCTGCCAAACTATTTATCAATTTATCTGTTCAATTTTATATCCATCCATCTAATAAAGAATCTTTCCATTTATCCTTCCATCAACACATCTCGCCACCCATATAATCACCTATTTATCCATCTATCAATCTTTTAGTCTATCCACACGTCCATTAATCCATCTACCCACTCATCTGTCTATTTATCTCTACCCCTGTCTATCTAACAATCTGTCCCTTTATCCATCCGTCAATCCATTTAACTAACTATCTATCTATCTATCTATCTATCTATCTATCTATCTATCTATCTATCTATCTATCTATCTATCTATCTATCTATCTATCTATCTATATAGATATACATCTATCAATTCATCTACACATTTATCCATTCATCTACAATCGTAAGTTTTCCATCTATCCATTCACACTTTGAATGTCCATCTCTCTTTCTACCAATCCATCTTACCATCAATGTAATTTGTGTCCATCCATCACTGTAGTCATCTATCAATTTATCTATCCATGTAGTTTTGTTTCCATCTATTCACCTACCATTCTAATTATCTACATCTCTGTCTGTCAATGCGTGTATTCCTTCTTATCTATACCTTTCTATCCACTTATCCATATTGCTTGCAATCCAACTAGCTTTCTACCAATCTATTTATGCATCTATCTATCCATGCCCCCACTCATCTTTCTATTCATCTCTCCATCCAATTATCTTTCCATCGATCTATTTGTCAATTCAACTGTCTGCCTATCCATCCATTTATCTATCTACTCATCTTTCTACCCATATATCCATCCATCTATCTATCCACCTACTCATCAGTGTATCCATCTATAAATCCATCAATCAATCTATCCATCTACCTATCCATCAACCCATCCACTTATCTATCTATCTGCTGTCCGTCTCTGTCTACCTCTCTGTCTCTATCTTTAGGTGTGTCGGTCAGTCTCTGTTTCTGGGTCCCTATCTCTGTCATTCTCTCTTTATGTCCTTATATCTGTCAGTCTGTGTGCCTGTATTTCTATCTGTCTGTCTGTCTGTCTGTGTCTGTCTGTGTCTCTCTCTCTCTGATAAACAAAATAATTGTCTATGTGTGGTGGTCAGCAGTGCGAGGAGTTCAGTGGTGTGAACTACAAAAAGAATAGTTACCCCTTACTCTGATAAAGAACGGAGGAGAGGAGAAACCTTTGATGCACTGGAAAAATTATTGACAACAAGAAATTTCTGTCAATTTTCCTAAGATCAGTGAGAAATGGCCCATATTACCTTAATGCTTTTCTATAGAGTTTTGATGATACATAGCTGTGTAGCTGTCCGACACGTCCAAAAATCGTCGTGGAAGGGTCTGAATGTGGCACTGACACACTGTTCCTTTTTAAGTCTTGAGACCTCAACTGGCCTATGTTCATCCCGTTCCCCAGACCATCCCCTCTGCCAAATTGCGTGAGTCTAGCCCTAACCGTTTGGCCTCCAAATTTTAACAGTCGAAGGTTTTCTCCTATAGCATGTAATAGAGGGATAACCCGGCGTTGCCCGGGTCTGTCTGCGTGTGTGTCTCTCATCTGTCCATCCATATATCCCGCTATTTACCTCTATTTGTCTATCCATTCATCTATCAATCCATCCATCTGTCTAGCTATCCATCTTTCTCTACGTCTATATGTTGGTCAATCTATCCAACAATCTTACCAACTATTTATCCATCTATATACTTAAAATCAACCCATTCATTTATCGATCATTTCCCCATCTTGCCATCCATAAAATCATCTTGTTATGGATCTATGAATCCGTCTATCTACCTGTCCATCAACCTATCCATCCTTCCATCCATTCATCTATCCAAGTATCTATCCATTTATCTATATGTCTATCCATCAATCCCTTAATAAATCTTTTAGTCCATCAATCCATATATATCTAAATCTATCTTTAAATCCACCCTTTGTGCAACCATCTATCATTCAATCTATATATCCATCTAGCTTTTTATATATCTATCCATCTAGCTTTCTATCCACCTATCTATTAATCGATTTATCCATATATTTATATATCTAGTCATCTATCTAAATATGCACTTAATCATCTTCCTACCCATCCAACTGCTTTACATCTATCTGTTCATCTATCTTTTCGTCTATCCATCCATCTACCTATTTATGCATTTATCCCTTCATCCATCTACTTATCTGTGTATCCATTTATCTATCAATGCATTTATTCATCCTCTTATCCATCTATCCATCCACCTATATCCGTCCATCTCTCTACTGTCTATATCTCTGTTTCTGCCCCTCTCTTTCTCTTTTTGTGTCATAGACAGAGGACAGGCAGAGAGAGAGTCTGTTTCTGCCTGTCAATCTCTAGCTGTGAGTCAGAGTTTCTGTTTGTCTCTGTCTTTATCTGTTTTTATCTGTTTTTATCTCTCTTTCTCTGTCTGTCTCTTTCTTCTATAAAATATATAATTGTCTTTGTGCGGGTGGTCAGCAGTAAGAGGAGCAATGATGTGTGAAATACTAAAAAACGAATAGTTCCCCCTTAGACTGTTAGAAAGCCGTTGTTCGAAACCTTTGATATTGTGTAAAGATCGTCTGTTTCATGGGAGTACGGGCAAATTATTGTCAGCAAAAAGTTTCAGTTAATTTTCCCGAGATCAGTGAATAATGCTGCATATTACTATATGAAAATAATGATTTGAAAAATTTGTCTTGAAAATATTTAGCTGCATAATTAGCTGACAGTGCCAAAAATCATCATGGTGGTGTGAATGGGGCACTGGCACGTTATTCCCTTTTACATATTGGTGACACCGACCAGCCTATGTTCATCCCGTTCCCCAGACCATTCCCTCTTACAATTTGTGTAAGGCTATCCCCATCTGTGTGATCTCTGACTTTCAACAGACTAGCAGACATTATCTCTTATGGTACTGATCATAAAATATAAATATTAAATTTTGTCACATGATACGTGCAGTGTGCTATGTTGCATTGCTATATAATGTTGGAATGCATATGTGTAACTTTTACCATATATATCATCTTTAGCGTTGACGTCTGCTCCAGCGTCGAGGAGGACCTTCACGATGTTGTCGTGACCATCTGCGGCTGCCCCGCGAAGGGCTGTCCTGCCTGTCAACAGATACCACAATTGTTATTATACATAAACCATCACTATTCCAATGCTTTCTATATATTATTGAAATAAGCTGTTCTAGTTGTTTTTTTATATACTAGTGACGTGATCCAACTCTAAATACTTTGTAAAACTGTTTTCACCCTAAATTCAAGAGAGGAAGATCGTGTTAATGTTTTTAAGAACAGACCATTAAAATTTCCTACGACCATCCAGTTCTTATTTGACAATTTATTACTTGTGACGAGAGCGACAGTGGTGCTATTGTCATGCCCGAAACCCTGAGTGTGTTAGTGGCTTGAGGCATAGTATATACTTGTCCTACCTAGAGATCCAATATTCTTCTCGTATACCATTTTGTATGTATGTGATTTTCCCCTAATAAATATTATTATTATTATTTTAAATATTAACATTATTATTATTATTATTAATTTTATTATTATTATTATTATTATTATTATTACTACTACTAGCAGTACCCGGCCACGCGTTACTGTGGCTCAGAAACGCATGTGCGTTGCTGAGCCACAGCAACCATACTAGTCCTTCCCACCATTCCCCCCTCACCCGTCTCCTCGGCCTCCCAACCATTCCCCACTCCACTGTCCCCTCGTCCTCCCCACCATTCCCATCTTCCCACCATCTTCACTAGCATCTTCACCACTACCTTCACCAGCATCTTCACCACTACCTTCATAACCACCTTCACCACCATCTTCACTAGCATCTTCACCACTACCTTCACTAGCATCTTCACCACCACCTTCACCACCACCTTCACCACCATCTTCACCACTACCTTCACCACCACCTTCACCACCACCTTCACCACCACCTTCACCACCACCTTCACCACCATCTTCACCACCATCTTCACCACCACCTTCACCACCATCTTCACCACCACCTTCACCACCATCTTCACCACCATCTTCACCACCACCTTCACCACCATCTTCACCGCCACCTTCACCACCACCTTCACCACCATCTTCACCACCACCTTCACCACCACCTTCACCACCATCTTCACCACCATCTTCACCACTACCTTCACTAGCATCTTCACCACCACCTTCACCACCATCTTCACCACCACCTTCACCACCATCTTAACCACCACCTTCACCACCACCTTCACCACCATCTTCACCACCACCTTCACCACTATCTTCACCACCATCTTCACCACCACCTTCACCACCATCTTAACCACCACCTTCATCACCACCTTCACCACCATCTTCACCACCACCTTCACCACCATCTTCACCACCATCTTCACCACCACCTTCACCACCATCTTAACCACCACCTTCATCACCACCTTCACCACCATCTTCACCACCACCTTCACCACCATCTTCACCACCACCTTCACCACCATCTTAACCACCACCTTCACCACCATCTTCACCACCACCTTCACCACCATCTTCACCACCACCTTCACAGCCCTACTTCCAGTATTCCTAAATTTTAAAACCATTTCCTTTCCCTCTATCACTGATGGCTCTTAAGTCTTCTGGACAGAGCTCTCCTCCTCGCACCACATTACTTCTCCACAACTATATATATATATATATATATATATATATATATATATATATATATATATATATATATATATAAATGGAAATGTTCGTTTGTTCAAAATTCGCTAATCACCGAAAGTTCTTTTACTGAAATTCTTTGATATTTTCACACAACGTTCCATTCGCATCCGAGCACGTTTTTATATACATGCTATATAGGTGTCACGTCTGTGACGGGAAAAAAAAAACATGCTTTTTTGAAAAACTGTGTTTTTCATGTGAGGGGAAATCTTCGAAACCTCTTTACCGACTGCTTTGAAATTTTGACACAACGTTGCATTTGAATAGGCGAATGTTTTTATATACCTACTATATACATGTCTCACATTTGACAGGAAAAAACATGTTTTTTTTTAAACAGCGCCATCTGTTGAATGTAGGAGCAACACACGCTGTAATCTCCAGAAGTTCTTCACCGATTGCTTTGAAATTTTGACACAACAATCCATTCGAATACACATGTGTTTTTATACACCTACTATATAGTTGCCACACCTGTGACAGGTAAAAACATTTTTTTTAACAGCGCCATCTGTTGCACGTAGGAGCAACATTCGCAATACTAAATATTACAATTTTATTTCAATGTTTCTGGTTGCATTGATAAATTTTATTTGTATAGATTTCGATTTATTTAATTTTTTATTGAATTATTTTGTGTGACATTGCGCTGGAATTCAGCTGTGTTGTTTACCATACCGTTCATTTTGTAAGGATAGGTATAGATGCCACACCTGTGACAGGTAAAACTATGTTTTTCTTGAAAAGCAGCGCCATCTGTTGCATGTATGAGCAACACACATGCTATACTAAATATCTTTCAATTCCATTTCAATGTTCCTGATTGCACTGATGAATTTAATTTTCATAGGTTTTGATTTATTTTCATTTTGATTTAATTATTTTGTTTGAATTGTGTTGGAATTGAGCTGTGTTGTTTACCATATCGTTTATTTCGTGAGTATAGTTTATTTTAGATTGCTAGCCACTCCACCATCCCCTCTTCCTTCCCATCACGCCCCACACCCCCAGTCCCTTTGTCCTTCCCACCATTCTCCTTTCCCCCCATCCCCTCGTCCCCACCATCCTAAACTCCCCCGTCCCCTCATCCTTCCCCACCAATACCCTCTCCCTTGTCACCTCGTCCTCCTCACCATCTCTCACTTCTGTCCCCTCATCATCCCCACCATTTCCCACTCCCTCGTCCGATGCCTTCCCAAATGGTCTGATGTTCCCATCAGAGAATTGGGAACATCAAGTGATCTGATGTTCCCATCACTGAAATATAAGAAAAACAGTAAAATATGAAATGAAAATATGAAAAAATAAAAAAAAATAAACTACCCTCACGAAATGAACTGTATGGTTAATAACACAGCTCAATTCCAATGCAATTCACACAAAATAATTAAATCAAGATGAAAATAAATCAAAATCTAGGAAAATTCAATTTATCAATGCAATCAGAAACATTGAAATGGAATTAAAGATATTTAGTATAGTATGTGTGATGCTCCTACACGCAACAGATGGCGCTGTTTTTCAAGAAAAGCATAGTTTTACCTGTCACAGGTGTGGTATCCATACTTATATATGTGGGAACCGACCTGTGAGATTTATATTTATTTAATTTATATGAATTTATATTTACGTTAATTTATATACTTCGATAGCAATTTGTATAATGTTAAGTGGACTGTATTTCTGCAATAATCTCATAATCTCACAAATCGATCCTCTACACATTAGGGGGGGTTTATTAGTTTATATATATATGCAGCCAATCAAACTACTAAATTAACTACATACATTGAAGAGGTTCCTTATCTTATAGTACAGCAGGTTAGTCCACCAGGTATAACTAGGGTGTAGACACCAAATTATCCTCTTTGAGGTAGCTTCCATATCACCCAGTAACTGGTGCACAAATCTTGCATCCTCGTCTTGACCTGTCAAAAGTGCGCTAGCTGTGAAGCCAGATACCTATATATGACAAGTATATCAGAGAAAACAGTACATGGAACATGAAGACCTGGCTTAATTACCTTTAGTATGAGGCGATTTCGCGTTCTAACCGGGTCACCCTATATAATGACATTAATGGCCACTAATGATAGATAATGGGTTTCGGAAAGAACACTTAACTTGATTTGTTGACAGCGTGTTGACATTAATGTAAAATTAACAGGAGCCGAATTTGCTCCCGTGTGAGCCTCTGGTCTCTATATAAACAACAATGGCTGCCCTCCTTCCTCCACTCTGACGCCTGGCTTACTTTGTCCAGATTTCAGAAAGTGATAGAAGGGTCACATTTACTCTACTTTAATATTGATAATTAAGTTAATTTATATAAGATGTTTTTATGATGGTAAAGTCCAAAGACTAATGTATTTAAGAATAATTCCCAGCAGAATAGCTGGTGAATTATAATGGTATGTGGTGATGATATCCCGTTTTCTTTAGACGGTAATTCCACTACAAGTTACGTTTTCTATGGGTAACTTGTTTATACAACACAGCTCTTATCTGTCTGTATGATATATTAAATGGTGTCGGATTTTCCGACATAATTCCCCAGGGGGCTGCTCACGGGTCGAAGTCCTCTTTAGAACAGACGAACACCGATACTCCTCCTTCGAATTATTTGATTAATTTGATGTTAGTAGTTAGTAATCACACATTTGTGCGTCTGTTCGTACAGGACGGATGTCCCGTACTAGAGTTGCAGGGGTTTGAAGTCTAATGCGATTTCATTTCCCTGTCAACTCTTGAAAGGCTAATATTCAAGCCTTATTACATATTATTTAACCCAGAAGACTGAATGTGATCAAGTACTACAGTCAAGTATGATTCAGGGACTGCAGTGAGATCAGTGACATTAGATATAACTTGAAGTTTCTTCAGGTAACTGGTCACTGATATATAAACACTGAGGCCCATGGAATACATCTTGATTAAATAATAAATGTATCAAATCAGTCATCAGATTTATTGGGGTTTAATTTAGTTAATTGATTCAGAAGATTGAATAGCTCATCATTAAAGTAAAGTATGGTTCTGAGACTGCAGTGGGTTCAGTGACATTGGTCGCAGTGACTTGTAGCTGTTTTAGGCTACTGTTCACTGATTTGCCACTGAAGCCTCATGAACTCATCTTCAGCTTTATATGATGATACTAACATCAACCTCTGTTGGTATAGTCAGCTGTAATCTCCTTAGTATAATGCTACTGGAGAAATATAATCAGCTGACAAATTTAGATTTCTATTGGTATTGTTTATCTGCAGGCTTAGGTCTCCTCAGGTTTGATACTGGGCCTGAGAGTAATTTACCTCCTGCAGAGTTTAACATGGTTATACCCTGATATTTAGTCGGGCTACCAATGAATTGATGGTAGTAGTCTGTCCCCACAAGGACAGCCATTTGGCATTTGATTTGCTCAAATTTACCTGCAGCTGCTTGATAATAGCTTTCCAGGTCAGCATAATCAACTTGAGATTGTTGTGACAAATCTTCACATTTCTTGATCTGTCTTGTTAAGTGGCCTTTAAGACCTGCAAGGGTTCTTTTCATTCTCCCTGCATTATCCATACTGGCTAGTTGGTGAAGCCTTGTGGGGCTTGTACTTGGGCTGCTCATAATACTGAACAAACACTAATGGTAGCCTAGGGTAAATTCTGAACTCACTAGGCAATAATCCTACCTCTACTAGAGGTTAGCACTTAAAATTAATACACATTATATATATACAATCATACACACTAATGATTTGAGTGATAAACCAGTGTCACTGGAAGTACCTTTAGGTTAGCTCTTCTATATCACCCTAGGATGGTAGAGACACTAATTAATCACTCAAAGGTGTAATGATCATAAGTAAATTATTATATATACACAACTCAACTCGAGTTGATAAAAATTACACCCAAAATAGGGTCTGGACCATTCATTAATGGTGTTAGGTTGTTCAATATAGTACAACTGACTATAGTAATAATGGGACTAGGATGAACAATAATAGTTCAACTAGTCAGTATCCTACCCTGTTGTGGGTTGGCAATTAGTAAATATTATACTGTGATCACTAGTGCAATATATATTAAATAATTCTCTATTTGGAGAAATAATATACACAATTATTGATAATAGCCTCTTAATTAGCCTCTATGAAACTTCTAGTATTATCAAGAAGTATTAAATATTATTAGTGACCTCGCGAAATAAAGTCCACAAAATTCGTAGATAATCTCTCGCGAAATGTAACACCACGAAATCCGTGAACAATCTCGCGAAGACACAGTCACTAATTTGGCTGGTTTCTATATTAGCGCTGTCATTTCACAGAATAACACGCCACCAAATCTGTGGGTGTGCATGAAACCGCTGACTAAGGCTGAACTCGGCTGAGGGAGGCTCCTGAGCTCCCTCGAGGCTACGCTGCCGTCTTGACTGCTGGCTTTGTTTAAATAACACTGCACTAGTATATTTAATGAATCCACTGGTTAACTGGTTCATCCGGTACTAAGATGACCAAATGTGGGTTCAAGGGATCAAATAATCCGTCATCCGGTTCGAAGATGACCAAATAATGTGGGAACCGACCTGTGAGATTTATATTTATTTAATTTATATGAATTTATATTTACGTTAATTTATATACTTCGATAGCAATTTGTATAATGTTAAGTGGACTGTATTTCTGCAATAATCTCATAATCTCACAAATCGATCCTCTACACATTAGGGGGGGTTTATTAGTTTATATATATATGCAGCCAATCAAACTACTAAATTAACTACATACATTGAAGAGGTTCCTTATCTTATAGTACAGCAGGTTAGTCCACCAGGTATAACTAGGGTGTAGACACCAAATTATCCTCTTTGAGGTAGCTTCCATATCACCCAGTAACTGGTGCACAAATCTTGCATCCTCGTCTTGACCTGTCAAAAGTGCGCTAGCTGTGAAGCCAGATACCTATATATGACAAGTATATCAGAGAAAACAGTACATGGAACATGAAGACCTGGCTTAATTACCTTTAGTATGAGGCGATTTCGCGTTCTAACCGGGTCACCCTATATAATGACATTAATGGCCACTAATGATAGATAATGGGTTTCGGAAAGAACACTTAACTTGATTTGTTGACAGCGTGTTGACAGATGGTACACCTTTGGTATCCATAACACTACGTCCAAGTAAAATTAACAGGAGCCGAATTTGCTCCCGTGTGAGCCTCTGGTCTCTATATAAACAACAATGGCTGCCCTCCTTCCTCCACTCTGACGCCTGGCTTACTTTGTCCAGATTTCAGAAAGTGATAGAAGGGTCACATTTACTCTACTTTAATATTGATAATTAAGTTAATTTATATAAGATGTTTTTATGATGGTAAAGTCCAAAGACTAATGTATTTAAGAATAATTCCCAGCAGAATAGCTGGTGAATTATAATGGTATGTGGTGATGATATCCCGTTTTCTTTAGACGGTAATTCCACTACAAGTTACGTTTTCTATGGGTAACTTGTTTATACAACACAGCTCTTATCTGTCTGTATGATATATTAAATGGTGTCGGATTTTCCGACAATATATACAAAATGAATGGTATGATAAACAACACAGCTCAATTCCAAATCAATATCACACAAAATAATTCAATAAAACATATAATAAATCGAAATCTATGAAAATAAAATTTCTCAATGCAATCGGAAACATTGAAGTAGAATTTGTGACATATTCAGTATAGTGTGCATGTTGCTATTATGTGCCATAGATGGCGCTGATTTTCAAAAATGCATGTTTTTACCTGTCACAGGGGTGGCATCTATATACTAGGTATATAAAACCACGCTCCTATACGAACGCAACTTTGTGTTAAAATTACAAAGCAATCGGTGATGAACTTTTAAAGATTACAGCTTGTGTTGCTCTTACATCCAACAGATGGCGCTGTTTAAAAAAAAAAAACATGTTTTTTCCTGTCACAGGTGAGGCATGTATATAGTAGATATATTAAAAGACATGCTTATTCGAATGCAATGTTGTGTCAAAATTTTGAAGTTTTTCCTCACATGAAAAACAGTTTTTCAGAAAAAGCATGTTTTTTTTACCGTCACAGACGTGACATCTATATAGTATGTATATAAAACCCTGGCCGGATGCGAATGGAACGCTGTGTGAAAATTCCAAAGCAATTGGTGAAGAACTTTCGGAGATTAGCGATTTTGAACAAACGAACATTTCCATTTTTATTTAAATAGATTATTATTATTAATATATACATGAGAAGAGCATTATGCAGGATGCAGCAATAGCTGACCAACCAACAATAGCTGACTTTACAAGGGTGAACCAATAGCTCCAGTCTTGCCATCGTCAGTTAACCAATATAAACTTTATAAGCTTCATACACCATCAACCTTAGCAATAAAATGTTGGCAATACTAGCTCGAGGAAAGAGAAACACTGCTGACATCACAATTCAACTAATATAACCATAAATGGTATGTAACTGATGATATTTAAGAATGGCTGATGTAGGCATGAGGAACATCGTTGTCGTCATCAGTTAACAATGACCTTCACAGATACTCTGAACACCACCATTCGTTATCTTACCATGCAAGCTTAAGGCATGAACAACACAAGGTTACGCGTGACAAATATTATTATAATTTATGGTATCTTGCTTCACTAGTTGGCATCTAACCATACTGACTTGAGAAAAGAGCAACATTGTGTTATCATTGTCAGATAAACAAGATGATCACTGCGGATATCCTGCATCAACCAAATTGATATATGATCACACAAGTCTCTTTCAACTTGTGGGGCTCCAGACACCCTTGTCTCCACCGGTCCCCCTCCGCAGAAAATAATAAAAAGAAACACAAAAACAATACCCCCCAACTGACACCTCTGTGATGCCAATGGCACCATAATAAGTCACCTAACCACGTTTAATGTTTTGTAGGATGGGGCCATGTTGATTAACATCAACAAGAACCTGTTGGCATATACGACATCTACTGCATAACACGTAAGGAAGTCCTCTCTTAGTTATATTCTCTCTGGTGACCCCACCACCCACTCAGTTTATTATTTCCCAACTCGATTTTATCTTAAAATTAATGTAACTAGCCATAAATCTGAATTTTCTCTCAAGAATTATCAGATCCGCCGAGGCAAGGAGTGAATCATCTTAATCTAAAAGAACTGTAACATCTAATTAACAAAAATATAATAAAACGAAATGTGGATGGTACCTCAATGTTACTCTTCGACTCTCTACCTGAATCTTATCACCAGAATAGTGTCGGGGAGGGAGCCGGTCGGCCGAGCGGACAGCACGCTGGACTTGTGATCCTGTGGTCCTGGGATCGATCCCAGGCGCCGGTGAGAAACAATGGGCAAAGTTTCTTTCACCCTATGCCCCTGTTACCTAGCAGTAAATAGGTACCTGGGTGTTAGTCAGCTGTCACGGGCTGCTTCCTGGGGGTGGAGGCCTGGTCGAGGACCGGGCCGCGGGGACACTAAAGCCCCGAAATCATCTCAAGAATTGTTAAATGAACTAATTTATATAAACATCTTCCCTGCAATTAGAGCAGCTCTCACTGAAAATATCCATCACCAATATGTCTTCAGAGTTAACTCTGGGATGCAGCTTCCACTCCCTCCCTATATATAGTGATCATGAATGGATAAGTTAATAAGTGCAAGTACGTATATATTCAGTAGCTACAAGAACAAAATGTATGGTTAATACATACATAATAACAATGTTCTCGGTATTTCTACAGTCTTGGAAGGTGGTTATCCTTAAAGACATTCAATATAAGAGTTCACAAGATTACAACAGTACACCGAAATATAATACTAATAATGATGACCGTCAACACGTCACTGGGCCTCTACCTCATCTTCCAACTATCCTCAACCAACACTTCTGGCACTTTGCCTAACAGTCACAATGGACTTAACTGGGTGTCCGACTACAGCTTGATATTGATGCCTGAAAGAATACACCAAAGACTCTCACATTCAATCATTGCATGGGACCTACACGCTCTCACATGCACTACATGTCTTAAATAAATGAGTCACGTCAGTCCAGTTGGATTTTATCCACCACTGAAATGGATATGGATCCCTGGTGGTCCTTAATTATTGTGTGTCGTATATTTCCTTGCTCTTTTGCCTCTCAGTAGGTGTACAGAGTTCTGCAGTCATCCAAAACCTGAATTATACTTTCCTAACAAGAAATGTAAACACAAAAACATATATGAATTAGTGTTGCCTGGAAACCCTCCTCAGATATTCTAGTTGGTGGTATCTGCCACTCCCCACTGAGCTCATGAATCAACCTTTCCACAGACCAAGTCAATTCCGTCCAGTGGTAGACCCTAAAGACGCATTCGTCAATTTTAACATGCTGTCCATTCAAAACAGGAATTTTCTCAAATATAAATTATTATTGTTATATGTTAGCATACTGTGGTAATTTAGGTATTAGTTAAGTTAAGATTGGTTTGTAGGTTCTGTTGGCGATTATTTGTATTTGTAGTATATGGATGAAGCATTTACAGCATTTTAGTTCGAACAAGATTCATTGTTGATGAGGACAGACTGCATATATTACTGCCGCTCACTGGGAGAGATCAGTTACAGCCCCACTCCTGTGCCAGGTGAGTACGACCAGACTCACCATAGCCCACAACCCCTCCTCGACCCAAGTCCATTACATCCAGCGGTCGACCCCACAGACGCATTCATTAATTTTGACATGCTGTTCATTCAAAACGGGAATCTTCTCATATATAAATGAACATTATAGCATATTGTGCATATATAGGCATAGATTAGGTTGTTAGGTGTTTAGGTTCTGTTGGCAATTATTTGTATTTGTAGTACGTGGGTGAAGCATTTAGAGCGTTGTGGTTCGAACAAAATTCGTCAATGAAGTACTTGTTCCGGAAAGTGTTCGAACGTCAGCAGTTGTGAGTCGTGTATAAACCGTTTTTCATTCATAAACTGGGGGCTTGGCCGGTGCATGGAATCACTTTTGGGTCTTTGTTTGGAGGACGGGCTGTAGCCCATGCTGTTTGAAACTTTTTGTTTTGAGTAGCTGAATGTAAAACAACTTGGGAGAGATGCAGTTTCAAGCGAGCAGGCGAGCCTTACAGAGTGTGAGGAGCATTATTTCATTGGTACTGAGGGCCATTGTGAGTATACCAGTTGAACTGCTAAGTCTTTAGCTCTCGCTTATGGTACATGTCAACAGGTACCATGCTTTACAAGATAATGGTGCAGTTCCGAGGACCCAGACCATTACCTGGACGAAGATATTTCATATTCTTGGTAGCATCACTGGTGTTGCACCGATTGACATAAAAGAAAAGGGCAATAGAGCCCTGCCCCTATTCTCTAGTAATAATGCTCTTCAGAGGCACTCTCTTCCACCTCCACGATACTTGGTAGTGACAGCTGTTTTTGGTCGGTGTATAAGCATCTAGATTACTGACCAACCTATAGTCGACATCATCGAGAGCATCAGCACACAAAACTGCACTAACTGGGGTTGCAGGAAAAATAACTGAGAATGAAGCTAGCAATCAACAGTGAAACTCACCTTCAACTCTGCTGATGAAGACACCCTTGTTGAAGACAACTGATTCAGATACTTTGGTATATTCACACCACTAAGGCAAGTAACGAGGGAGAGAGGTTCATCCACTTCGACATGGCTGCAAATATTGCCAGTACACCTGGAAGTGTACACTGCCTGCAGGGAAGTGTAACGTCTGCTCCCTCGACGATCACTACGGGGACTGAAATGCACTCCACAAACGATTTATATCATCACATCATCATTTCCCCTAACTGTCTGATCAGACAGGAAGATCTGGGTCCTAGGGAAACCTCGACAATCCGTTGAGATTTCATATTCTCGATAATGGAAACCCTAATGTTTAAACCAAAGAGTCCAGAAGCAGGAAGAGACCAAAGAGTCCAGAAGCAGGAAGAGTCCAGAAGCAGGAAGAGACCAAAGAGTCCAGAAGCAGGAAGAGACCAAAGAGTCCAGAAGCAGGAAGAGAACAAAGAGTCCAGAAACAGGAAGAGACCACAGAGTCCAGAAGCAGGAAGAGATCAATAAAATGTCTGTTGCCCGCCAGGCTTCAACTACCAGTCCTCCAGCGACGTCTCACAACCAATCAAGTCTTACAAGGCCGTGGCGCCAGTGTCCAACAGTCTAATTCTCGGGGAAGCCACATCCAGGGTCCGCCTCCACCACCAACCCAGCCACAACCTTCACCAGTCACGGTTTGTAAATGATTACAGTACGACTACTGAACTATTTCACCTAACGGGAAGGATTGTCGGATCAAACCACAGCAAGATTGCAATGACGATCAATAGCCTACTGTCTGCAAATGGACTGTCAACCGTCATTGTACTAGGTGACTTGCTTCCTGTAACATGTGGGGGCACCAACAACAGGTGGGTGTGAGGGTCACCAGCAACAGCTGGGTGTGGGGGGCACCAGCAACAGGTGCGTGTGGGGGGCACCAGCAACAGGTGGGTGTGGGGGGCACCAGCAACAGGTGGGTGTGGGGGGCACCAGCAACAGGTGGGTGTGGGGGGTACCAGCAACAGGTGGGTGTGGGAGGCACCAGCAACAGGTGGGTGTGGGGGGCACCAGCAACAGCTGGGTGTGGGGGGCACCAGCAACAGGTGGGTGTGGGGGGCACCAGCAACAGGTGGGTGTGGGGGGTACCAGCAACAGATGGGTGTGGGGGGCACCAGCTGCGTGTTGGGGGCACCAGCAACAGGTGGGTGTGGGGGGCATCAGCAACAGGTGGGTGTGGGGGGCACCAGCAACTGGTGGGTGTGGGGGGGGCGCCAGCACCAACTGCTAGTTGGGGGCACCAGCAACAGGTGGGTGTGGGGGGGGTACCAGCAACAGGTGGGTGTGGGGGGCACCAATTGCGTGTTGGGGGGCACCAGCAACAGGTGGGTATGAGGGCACCAGCAACAGGTGGGTGTGGGGGGCACCAGCAACAGGTGGGTGTGGGGGGCACCAGCAACAGGTGGGGTGTGGGGGGCACCAGCAACAGGTGGGTGTGAGGGCACCAGCAACAGGTGGGTGCGGGGGCACCAGAAATAGCTGGGTGTGGGGGGCACCAGCAACAGATGGGTGTGGAGGGCACCAATAACAGGTGGGTGTGGGAGCACCAGCAACAGGAGGGTGGGGGGGGCACCAGCAACAGGTGGGTGTGGGGGGCAAAAGCAACAGGTGGGTGTGGGGGGCACCAGCAACAGGTGGGTGTTGGGGGCACCGGCAACAGGTGGGTGTGGGGGCACCAGCAACAGGTGGGTGTGGGGGCACCAGCAATAGCTGGGTGTAGGGGGCACCAGCAACAGGTAGGTATGGGGGGCAATAGGTGGGTGTGGGGGCACCAGCAATACATTGGTGTGGGGGTGGCACCAGCAACAGGTGGGTGTGGGGGCACCAGCAACAGGTGGGTGTGGGGACACCAGCAACAGATGGGCGTGGGGGCACCAGCAACAGATGGGTGTGGAGGCACCAGCAACAGGTGGGTGTGGGGGCACCAGCAACAGGTGGGTGTGGGGGCAACAGCTGAGTGTGGGAGCACCAGCAACAGATGGGTGTGGGGGCACCAGCAACAGATGGGTGTGGGGGCACCAGCAACAGATGGGTGTGGGGGCACCAGCAACAGATGGGTGTGGAGGCACCAGCAACAGATGGGTGTGGGAGCACCAGCAACAGATGGGTGTGGGGGCACCAGCAACAGATGGGTGTGGGGGCACCAGCAACAGATGGGTGTGGGGGCACCAGCAACAGATGGGTGTGGAGGCACCAGCAACAGATGGGTGTGGAGGCACCAGCAACAGATGGGTGTGGGGGCACCAGCAACAGATGGGTGTGGAGGCACCAGCAACAGGTGGGTGTGGGCGGGAACAATTAAGCAACAGCTGGGTGTGCGGGGCACCAGCAACAGCTGGGTGTTGGGCAACAGGTGGGTGTAGGGGGCACCAGCAACAGGTGGGTGTGGGGGGGGAACAAGCAACAGCTGGGTGTGCGGCGCACCAGCAACAGATGGGTGCGGAGGCACCAGCAACAGGTGGGTGTGGGGGGCACCAGCAACAGATGGGTGTGGGGGCACCAGCAACAGATGGGTGTGGGGGCACCAGCAACAGGTGAGTGTGAGGGGGCATCAGCAACAGGTGGGTGTGGGGGTACCAGCAACAGGTGGGTGTGGGGGCACCAGCTGGGTGTGGGGGCACCAGCAACAGCTGGGTGTGGGGGCACCAGCAACAGGTGGGTGTGGAGGCACCAGCATCAGGTGGGTGATATAATATAATGTTATATAATATATAATATAAAGGAGGGATAATATATATATATATTATCGTAAATCGGGGCAATCAAAAGTCGAGGTGCCACTGTACTGTAATCAGAGTCAGTATAAGGTTCTTGGATCCCACCCTGTTTCAGGGTCAGCACAATAGTAAATATATATTACTTGGATCCCACCCTGTTGCAGGGTTAGCAAAATAATGAATAATATAATGCACTACTGACTAGTTGAAATAATTTCTACTAAAGAAACTACTAAGTTATTTAGTCTGCATTTCTGCAAAACTCAGAACAATCACAGCCTAAATTTCTACCTAATAAAGAATGGCATTTTCACTTGTGTGTGCAAGTTCACATTTATACATTACACAATCTAGAAAACCTAAAAACACAGCACACACACACACACACACACACATATATATATATATATATATATATATATATATATATATATATATATATATATATATATATATATATATATATATATATATATATATATATATATATATAAAGAATAGGGGTGGTAGGAGAAGAAAATATGAAAGTGTTCAGTGAGGATCCACAAGGTCTTCTCTGAGTACTCTTTATTTTCTTCTCCGAGGCTATGGGTCCCTACACTTACACCAGAGGTGGTACCCCTTCTATATATAAATATATATATATATATATAACTGAAAACTCACACCCCAGAAGTGACTCGAACCCATACTCCCAGGAGCAACGCAACTGGTATGTACAAGACGCCTTAATCCACTTGACCATCACGACCGGACATAATGAGGTGATAGCCGAGGCAATTTGAACCACCCCACCGCCGGCAATCCTGCTGGTTGTCCACCGATGCAATCCTTGGATCGCTAATTGAGTAATTACACACTCCAGGGCCGATCGTGTAGTTGGTGAAAATTTCGCCTCTCCCTGGTCTTATGGCCGCCACGTTCTCTCAGCCGTCGTCCACAGGCGTGGAGGTCTTGCGTCCTATTCTCCTCCCTCAACCTCTCTCGCGCATGCGCAACATATTTTAGTAGAAACGGAAAATTCTTTTCCTTGTAATTACTCTACCTAATACGTTAATGAGAATAGGGTCAGAATTATAGGGAGTTATATATTGTTTACATTCTCGCTGAATAATAATAAATATGAACAGTGTTCTTATTAAACGAGAAATGGAGAGAATTTCTGTCTCCTCCATGATAGTTTAAGATAACAGATAAACTGTTATATAGTGATCTTTTAGTTGATAATTTGTTGTTATTGGATCACTAGGTGTTATATTATCAGGTATTAATTCTTGTAAAGAATACTGACAAAGGTTGAGAATATTATCTGACGCAATAATGTTCCTCGATGTGGGAAGAATTTGGTAAATGACGCGCGTTAATTAATAGGAAATTATTAATAAATATTAGTGCTACAATTAGTAGAATTAATAGTTATTTTGCGTAGTATACAATGGTGATATATTTTGATACAATAAGGATGTATTAGTTTTGGAACTTTCCAACAAGAGGAAACTAGGAGTGGGTGTGGAGGAGACTAAGAGTGGGTGTGGAGGTGACTAGGAGTGAGTGTAGAGGAGACGAAGAGTGGGTGTAGAGGAGACTAGGAGATGGTGTAGAGGAGACTAGGAGTGAGAGTAGAGGAGACTAGGAGTGGGTGTAGAATAGGCTATGAGTGAGTGTGGAGACGTAGGGTGGGTGTGGAGGAGACTTGAAGTAGGTGTGGAGGTGATTGGAGTGGGTGTAGAAGAGACTAGGAGTGGGTGTAGAGGCGACTCGGAGTAGGTGTGGAGGAGACTAGGATTGGGTTTAGATGAGACTAGGAGTGAGTGTGGAGGAGACTAGGAGTAAGATTGGAGGAGACTAAGAGAGGGTGTGTAGGAGATTGGGAGGAGACTAGGAGTGGGTGTAGAGTAGACTAGAAGTGGGTGTGGAGGAGACTAGGAGTGGGTGTGGAGGACACTAGAATTCAGTGTGGAGGAGACTAGTAGTGGGGGTGGAGGAGACAAGGAGTGGGGGTGGAGGAGACTTGGGGTGGGTGTGGAGGAGACTAGGAGTGGGTGTGGAGAAGATTAGGAGTTGGGGTGGAGGAGACTAGGAGTGGGTGTGGAGGAGACTAGGAATGGGTGTGGAGGAGACTAGGAGTGGGTGTGAAGGAGACTAGGAGTGGTGTAGAGGAGACTAGGAATGGGTGTGGAGGAGTCTAGGTGGGGGGGGGGGTGGAGGAGACAAGGAGTGGGTGTGTGTAGGAGACTAGGAGTGGGTGTGGAGGAGACTAAGAGCGCCTGTGGAGGAGACTCGGAATGGGTGTAGAGGAGACTAGGAGTGGGTGTAGAGATGAAGAATGCGTTTGGAGGGTACTATGAGTGGTGTAGAGGAGACTAGGAGTGTGTGTGTGGAGGACATTAGTAGTGAGTGTGGAGGAGACTAGGAGTGGGTGTACTCATCTATTTGTGCTTGCGGGGATTGAGCTTTGGCTCTATGGTCCCGTCTCTCAACTGTCAATCAACTGGTGTACAGATTCCTGAGCCTACCTCCACCACATCTCTGCCTAATGCATTCCATCCGTTAACTGCTCTCGCACTGAAAAAGTTCCTTCTAACGTCCTTGTGGCTCATGTGGGTACTCAGTTCCCACCTGTGTCCCCTTGTTCTCGTCCCACCAGTGTTGAATAGTTTATCCTTGTTTACCCGGTCGATTCCCCTGAGGATTTTGTAGGTTGTGATCATGTCTCCCCTTACTCTTCTGTCTTCCAGTGTCGCAAGGTGCATTTCCCGCAACCTTTCCTCATAACTCATGCCTCTTACCTCTGGGACTAGTCTAGTGGCATACCTTTGGACTTTTTCGAGCTTCGTCTTGTGCTTAACAAGATACGGGCTCCATGCTGGGGCCGGATACTCCAGGATTGGTTGTACACATGTGGTTACAAGATTCTGATTCCTTACACAGGTTCCTGAACGCTGTTCTGATGTTAGCCAGCCTCGCATATGCCGCAGACGTTATTCTTTTTATGTGTGCTTCTGGAGACAGGTTTGGTGTTATATCAACTTCTAGATCTTTCTCTCTGTTCGTTTCATTAAGTACTTCATCTCCTATTCTGTATCCTGTGTCTGGCCTCCTGTTTCCACTGCCTAGTTTCATTACTTTGCATTTACTCGGGTTGAACTTCAACAGCCATTTGTTGGACCATTCACTCAGTCTGTCTAGGTCATCTTGTAGCCTCCTATTATCATCCTCTATTTCAATCCTCCTCATAATTTTTGCATCATCGGCAAACATTGAGAGAAACGATTCTATACCCTCTGGGAGATCATTTACATATATCAGAAACTGTATAGGTCCAAGGACTGACCCCTGCAGGACTCCACTCGTAACGTCTCGCCAATCTGAGACCTCACCCCTCACACTGACTCGTTATCTCCTGTTGCTTAAATACTACTTTATCCAATGGAGTACCTTCCCTTTCACTCCAGCCTGCATCTCCAGCTTTTTCACTGGCCTCTTGTGTGGTACTGTATCAAAGGCTTTCTGACAATCCAAAAATATGCAGTCTGCCCACCCTTCTCTTTCTTGCCTTATTTTTGTTGCCTGGTCGTAGAATTCAAGTAACCCTGTGATGCAGGACTTGCCATCCCTGAACCCATGTTGATGCTGAGTTACAAAGTTCTTTCGCTCCAGATGTTCTACTAGCTTTCTTCGCACAATATTCTCCATCACCTTGCCTCCATCAGCCCCCAGCAGAGGGGGTGCATGAGGGGGAGGAGAGACTTTGGGGGATGGGGTAGATGAGGGGGCTGGAAAAGGGGGAGGGTTTGGGGGGCGTTGGGGGAAAATGAAGGCTGAGGTGGGTGAGGAAGAGGGGAGGGTTTATGGGAGTGGTGGACAGGGGAAGACTTAGGTAGGGTGGTGGATAGTGGGGGGGGGGGCGGGAGAGAACGAAGGGCTTGGAAGTGGGAGAGATGGGAGGGCTTGGGGGATGGGGGAGAAGGGAGGTCCTGGGGAGAGAGGTGAGTGGGTGGAGAGGGGTGAGTGGGAGGAGGGAGGTGGGCGGGGAGATAGTACCCTAGGTGGGTACTTAGTGGAGGGCTGACAGTGGATGGGGCAGGTAGGGTGTCTGTTGGGTAGAATGTGGGGGTGGTGCTGCACTCCCTGTGGCTAGTGCACTGTTTGAGGAGGGCTCTCCACTTCCCTCTGGGATTGTAGGGTTCGGAGTTGTGGTACTCTGATTCCTATCTCTCTCCCTGCGCTCCTTCCTCGCGTCTGCTGCCTGCTTTGGGTGTGGAGGAGATTAGAAGTTGGTGTGGAGGAGACTAGGAGTGGGTGTGGGGGAGACTAGGAAAGGAGTAGAGCAGACTAGGAGTGGGTGTGGAGGAGACTTGGAGTGGGTGTGGAGGAGACTAGTAGAGGAGACTAGGAGTGGGTGTGGAGGAAACTTGGAGTGGGTGTGGAGGAGACTAGGAGAGGAGAAGAGGAGACTAGGAGTGGGTGTGGAGGAGACTTGGAGTGGGTGTGGAGGTGACTAGGGGTGTTTGTGGAGGAGATTGGAGTGGGTGTAGAGGAGACTAGAATTGAGTGTGGAGGAGACTAGGAGTGGGCGTGGAGGAGATTAGGAATGGGTGTGGAGGAGACTATGAGTGGGTGTGGTGGAGACTGGGAGTGCCTGTGGAGTAGATTGGAGAGGGTGTAGAAGAGACTAGAATTCAGTGTGGTGGACACTAGGAGTGAGTTTGGAGGAGACTAGGAGTGGGTGTGGAGGAGACTAGAAGTGGTGTAGAGGAGACAAGGAGTTGGTGTGTAGGAGACTAGGAGAGGGTGTGTAGGAGACAAGGAGTTGGTGTGTAGGAGACTAGGAGTGAGTGTGAAGGAGACTAAGAGTGGTGTAGAGGAGACTAGGAGTGGGTGTGGTGGAGACCAGGAGAGGGTGTGTAGGAGACTAGGAGTTGTGTAGAGGAGACTAGGAGTGGGTGTGGAGGAGACCAGGAGAGGGTGTGTAGGAGACTAGGAGTTGTGTAGAGGAGACTAGGAGTGGGTGTGGAGGAGACTAGGAGTGTATGTGGAGGAGACTAGGAGTGAGTGTGGAGGAAAGTAGGAGTGTGTGTGGAAGAGATAAGGAGTGGGTGTGGTTGAGAACAGGAGTGGATGTGGAGGAAACTAGGAGTGGGTGTGGAGGAGACTGGGTGTGGGTGTGGAGGAGACTGGGTGTGGGTGTCAAGGAGACTGGGTGTGGGTGTCAAGGAGACTGGGTGTGGAGGAGACTTGGTGTGGGTGTGGAGGAGACTGGGTGTGGGTGTCGAGGAGACTGGGTGTGGGTGTGGAGGAGACTGGGTGTGGGTGTCAAGGAGACTAAGAGTGAGTGTGGAGAAGACTGGTAGTAAGTGTAGAGGAGACTAGGAGTGGGTGTGGAGGAGACTAGGAGTTACTGCTAGGTAACAGGTACATCAGGGTGAAAGAAACTATGCCCATTTGTTTCTGCCTGATCCGGGAACCGAACCCGGGCCACAGAATTTTGAGTCTTGCGTGCTGTCCGCTCAGCTACCAGACCCCCACACCCCCAGATACCTCAGCTACACACCCAGTAGGTATATGATATACTGAACAAGATATTTATTGTGTGTACTCACCTAGTTGTACTCACCTAGTTGTGCTTGCGGGGGTTGAGCTCTCGCTCTTTGGTCCCGCCTCTCAACCGTCAATCAACAGGTGTACAGGTTCCTGAGCCTATTGGGCTCTATCATATCTACACTTGAACCTGTCATATCTACACTTGAACTTGTGTGTGTGTGTGTGTGTGTGTGTGTGTGTGTGTGTGTGTGTGTGTGTGTGTGTGTGTGTGTGTGTGTGTGTGTGTGTGTGTGTGTGCGTGTGTGTGTGCGCTTGTGTTTACGATTGCTTGTGTGTGTGTGTTTGTGTGGATGTCACGAGTGCCCATTTTGTATCAACTTCGACCCGTAATGAGCCACTTTGAGATTTAAAATATATATGATAAACTGAAAAGATATTTATTATATTTATCCTCCCTCTGTACACCAGATAACTGACTTAGAAGCCGTACCTACCAGCCAAGTTGTTCTGTTCACACAAACTAGGCGAGAATATAATGATGTCCTTATGTCGAGGTCCATCAGTGGATCCGTCGTCACTCCACGTGGATATTTCTCTGTCCACTACGTGCCATCAGTCACTGTTTCCTTATGTCTGTTGTGTTACCATTCACTAATTTACTGTATCACTGTTCACTATAGTCCAAGTATACCTAGATTCATTTATGTAAACATAGGCCTTGTGGCACTACGCTCCCACGTGGTCTAATTACTTTCCTTTTGTCAAACTCTTTCTCTCTCTCCCTCCATCTCCTCTCCTCTCTTCTCTCTCTCTCTCTCTCTCTCTCTCTCTCTCTCTCTCTCTCTCTCTCTCTCTCTCTCTCTCTCTCTCTCTCTCTCTCTCTCTCTCTCTCTCTCTCTCCTCTCTCTCTCTCTCTCTCTCTCTCTCTCTCTCTCTCTCTCTCTCTCTCTCTCTCTCTCTCTCTCTCTCTCTCTCTCTCTCTCTCTCTCTCTCTCTCTCTCTCTCTCTCTCTCTCTCTCTCTCTCTCTCTCTCTCTCTCTCTCTCTCTCTCTCTCTCTCTCTCTCTCTCTCTCTCTCTCTCTCTCTCTCTCTCTCTCTCTCTCTCTCTCTCTCTCTCTCTCTCTCTCTCTCTCTCTCTCTCTCATCTCTCTCTCTCTCTCTCTCTCTCTCTCTCTCTCTCTCTCTCTCTCTCTCTCTCTCTCTCTCTCTCTCTCTCTCTCTCTCTCTCTCTCTCTCTCTCTCTCTCTCTCTCTCTCTCTCTCTCTCTCTCTCTCTCTCTCTCTCTCTCTCTCTCTCTCTCTCTCTCTCTCTCTCTCTCTCTCTCTCTCTCTCTCTCTCTCTCTCTCTCTCTCTCTCTCTCTCTCTCTCTCTCTCTCTCTCTCTCTCTCTCTCTCTCTCTCTCTCTCTCTCTCTCTCTCTCTCTCTCTCTCTCTCTCTCTCTCTCTCTCTCTCTCTCTCTCTCTCTCTCTCTCTCTCTCTCTCTCTCTCTCTCTCTCTCTCTCTCTCTCTCTCTCTCTCTCTCTCTCTCTCTCTCTCTCTCTCTCTCTCTCTCTCTCTCTCTCTCTCTCTCTCTCTCTCTCTCTCTCTCTCTCTCTCTCTCTCTCTCTCTCTCACTTTCACTTTTTTCCCAACTCTTTCAGTCTCTCTCACTTTTTTTTCTCAAACTCTGTCTCTTTTTCTCTCTTTTCCTTTATCTCTTCAGAATTCAATTAAGTTTATTATTCTAATAATTCCAAAATTTAAATGAATAGCATTAACATTTAAAACCGTTTACGTTTAATCATTCCATTATTTATTTTTAAGACATTATGTTTGAACGTTTAATTATCGTCTTTACAAATTCGCATACAACATTGATGTGATGTAATTTAAACTTGATAAAAATTTAAAATTTAGGTTTTAAAATGTTCTGAAATAAGAAATGTTTGCCGGGTACAAACACTCCAACTTATATTTCTCATTTAGTCTGATAAATAATTGATTCATCTAAAAAACAAACAAAATTGTGATATTTGATCATATAAAGTCAGCAACCAATTTTTTCCAATTTAGCGACAGTCCAGTGTTCATACTAACGTCAAGGCCACTGTCAATCAGGTTTTTACACCTGAATTAGGTTTTGCCGGCAGTCATAGGAGGTCAATGACTACAGAGTTGATACATTTAAAAAGTTATGAAAGTTATCAGTACCAACAGCACCTCAGTGAAGATAACGTTTCACCTTCTCTCACCTGCAACTCACTCCTCTCCATAAATGCTACTCTTACCATCACTTCTTCTTCCATGCTACTCTCACCAGCACCTCTCCTTCCATGTTACTCTCACCAACACCTCTCCTTCCATGTTACTCTCACCAGCACCTCTCCTTCCATGCTACTCTCACCAACACCTCTCCTTCCATGTTACTCTCACCAACACCTCTCCTTCCATGTTACTCTCACCAGCACCTCTCCTTCCATGTTACTCTCACCAACACCTCTCCTTCCATGTTACTCTCACCAACACCTCTCCTTCCATGCTACTCTCACCAACACCTCTCCTTCCATGCTACTCTCACCAGCACCTCTCCTTCCATGCTACTCTCACCAACACCTCTCCTTCCATGCTACTCTCACCAACACCTCTCCTTCCATGCTACTCTCACCAACACCTCTCCTTCCATGCTACTCTTACCATCACTTCTTCTTCCATGCTACTCTCACCAGCACCTCTCCTTCCATGCTACTCTCACCAACACCTCTCCTTCCATGCTACTCTCACCAACACCTCTCCTTCCATGCTACTCTCACCAGCACCTCTCCTTCCATGCTACTCTCACCAGCACCTCTCCTTCCATGCTACTCTCACCAACACCTCTCCTTCCATGCTACTCTCACCAACACCTCTCCTTCCATGCTACTCTTACCATCACTTCTTCTTCCATGCTACTCTCACCAGCACCTCTCCTTCCATGCTACTCTCACCAACACCTCTCCTTCCATGCTACTCTCACCAACACCTCTCCTTCCATGCTACTCTCACCAACACCTCTCCTTCCATGTTACTCTCACCAACACCTCTCCTTCCATGCTACTCTCACCAACACCTCTCCTTCCATGTTACTCTCACCAACACCTCTCCTTCCATGCTACTCTCACCAACACCTCTCCTTCCATGCTACTCTTACCATCACTTCTTCTTCCATGCTACTCTCACCAGCACCTCTCCTTCCATGCTACTCTCACCAACATGTATGCAAAGTTTTTGGACCCTTACTTCAACCTGTCTTGGTCGTCCTAAGTCAATTATCTCTGAGTCAATGCTCTCAAGGTCTTACCTTAACTATATCTTGTGAGAGGGGAGGATTGGGAGGGGGGGGGGGGGGAAGGCTTGCAGATAGTGAACGCGATTTTTGTTTATGCTTTCTAATGCCATCTGAACTTGACTATAGCTGTATCACATATTCATTGGGGTCTCCATCGACCCATGTCCAACCACTTGGGCTGGGCGGTAGAGCGACGGTCTCGCTACATGCAGGTCGGCGTTCAATCCCCGACCGTCCACAAGTGGTTGGGCACCATTCCTTTCCCCATCCCATCCCAAATCTATATTTTGCTCTGGTTCCTTTCATCCTCCTCCAATCCAGAGCATTCACTTAGAAGAAAATATTAAAGGTGCACAACGGCATGGAATCAGCACCCCTAAACTACTCAGGCAACCGGTGTTGCGTCGCTTTAAGATCCATGATCAGTATTGGCATATCTCATGAGAGTCTTTCTACAATTATGAAATGGTCTTTCTTCTAACAGTTTATCTGCCATTCACTTGCTACTGTTTACGGATGAGTCAAAGTCTGCTGAGAGCTTTGGCTGATCAGTTATTCTTCCTTATCAAACTTTTTAGTGCCGCCATCCTCTGTGAAGTATTTCATGTTACTGCTGAACTTTATGCAATTTCGTGAATTTTACAGAAAAAGTGTTCTCGTATACATGCCAGTTCCTATTTATGAAGTAAGGTTCATTTGTTTTTATGCTGATTCTCGCAGGTCCTATGTGGTTCTGAAGTTCTTTAACTACTGTGCTGCGCTGCCTTAAAATATGATATTCCCGCTGTGCGCAGAAAAGAAATTCTTTGACCTAATTTTTTGTTTTCGAAAAGTGTTAAATAACCTCCCCTGATCACATATATGTTGAAAATATTGCACAAATGTACTTACTTTGGCCGCAGTGGTGTCCAGAAAATATTGGGTGCCGTCACAGCTGGGTGGTTGTCCGTTCCGTAGCCTCCCGCAGGCAGTCACACGCCAGATTAAACAAGCGCGAGTTGCCGCAAATAATTTTATGATCATTTTTTCTGTACAATTACAAATGCATTTCTTTGTTTTTTCTGGCTAATTCTATATATTGTTACGGTGCCCTCTCCTATTTCTTTCGTTTGCCGGCTTAAAGAGTCATATCAGCTCTCCCTACTGATTCTCTGAGGTTCAGGGAGTCTAATGATATATGTGGCGACCAGACCGGCTGCCAGTTAAGGGAAGGAAGTTATATTATAAGTTGTAAATAAAGGAAAATTGGCGCCCTGTTATAAAATGACACAGTATCCCCTACGGCAGATATGACCTTTTGGAAGGGACATTGGCCGATCGCGGATTGGCTGACGTGGGTCGCGGGCGACCAATCAGGGCCCGCCATAACGTCACCGAGTGCCCCGGGCGGCGCCAACGTCAGAGTGGTTCTGACCTTGGAAGCGACAGGACGCGCCTCGGTCTGCTCTCAAGGATTGGAGGCTCTGCAAGCCTTGTTCAGTGGATTGAGCTGGCCATCGCAGCCCATCATAGTTATTGGAGACTCTGCGCTTCTGGGAAGCAAAAGAGGAACCAAGTTCAGTGAGCAGAGAAGTGCCAAACTTGGAAAATAGTCGGCGACGACGCTGGGCGGCGCCGCTGGCTGGACGTTGAGGTCTGGAAGGTGGGCGGGCAGGCCTAGCTGTGACTGGGGTCACATCCACTGAGAATCTTGGAAGGACGACACCGTGCCTAGGACAAGGAGCAACGCCTTGTGGGAGAGGCGAGTGTGGGGAAAATAGTGATTAGCTCAGCGCCCATCGATGAACCTGGATTGGGGTAGCTGAATCTCAGGGATTGAAACGGCGACGACGCGAAGGCTTCACGACACCTGAGGACCTGTGGAACGTCCTGGATCGTCAAGGATCGACCCAAGGAAGCGTGGGAACCTCACACCATCGAGGGACAGGCGTCGTGAGCCAGGAATGTAAGGTAGATCATTTTCCCTCCCATTACCCCTTGTATGAGTAGGCTAGTTAGGCCACAAAATTTACTTGTGTATGTGGTAGCAAGACTTTATTACTTTAATAGTAGAATAGGCTGCAAGGCAGCTTGTGTCCAGGACTGTCAGAGAGGACAGTGTGTATGGATGGCAGGACAGTGAAGAAGACGTGCCGACGTGGTGAAGAGGCCCTCCTGTGAGAGTGTGTGACTCCGGTCTTCCTGCCCAGTTGAAGGAGTGTTGGAGGTCGTGGAAGAAGAGGCTGACGATCTCCAGACTCATTATCCATATTCCACATTCATGTATTACTTGTGATTGTGTGTGTGTGTTCATGAAATTTGCATCAGTAAATCCACACATTTTATTACTGTGTTTGAGTGTGCCTCCATTTATGATATTTCTCTGTGAGCATACATTTCTGGCTACAAACAATATATAATACACCCACTGAACTGCATTGCTGGGGGGCAGATATAATAACTCAGCTGGCGACCTTGCTAAGAGGAAGATAGAGAAGACAGGCGGGAAAGGAGTTCCTGCAACCTTTTTTGTCTGGCAGGCAAGACTCAGGGAGGTTATGGTTATAGGTAAGCCTGAGTCTTCCTTCACTCCCCCACGGGTCTAGGCCGGAACTGTTAACAGCAGTTTCCCCGTGTTTGACTGAAGGGCTTCCAGGGTGAATCAGTGGCACCCCTTTGTGGTGGAAGCAAAGACCTGCGGAGGTGGGCATTGTTGGTCCTCTCTTGTGTGACCAAGGAGACTCCGGTCAATCCAGGGAGTCGGAGGGGCTGAGTATTTGGGCCTTTTGAGCCCCTAGCAGTTAAGTGTTAGCAGAGCCCCGGACCACCCACCCCCCACGTGACAGAGAACTGGCGACCTTGCCAGGATTCGAACCCCAGTAGCCAAGAACTGGGAACTTTGCCAGGAAGCGTGGATCAGGCTACAGTGTGGACCAAATTTCAAGACAAGTGTTGCCAGGGTACTAATACAGTGTGGCCAGTGAATTCGGTGGTACTGTTACTCAACCAGCTAAGGGACTGAAACGGTGAAATTAGTGCCTACTAACTTGTCTGTGCTGTCGTGTATGCTTGATGATATAGAGATGGAGGAAGACAAAGTAAAGAAATTTATTGACACAAGGGACGAGAGAATTTTGGAAGTGTACCAAGGCCCAGCTCCAACAAATGGCAAACCACTTTGGGATCAGGTTGAGGACGACTAAGGTAGCGGAGCGAAGGATAGAGATCATGGCACAGCTCACAGCTCGAGAGGAAGCGACGGGAGAGGAGCCATCTCAAGAGGAGCCGTCCCGAGGAGAGCCGTCGCAAGGTGAACCGTCCCGTCTAGGGCCACCCCAAGCGCCTACCAGTGTGGAGAGAATTCACAGTGAACATGGGAGCAGTGGAAGGGTCCAGCTGTAGTAAGAGGAGCCTGCAACTGGAAATAATGAAGATGCAACTGGAAGCCCAGCTGCGACGAGAGGAGAGAGAAGCGCAAATGCAACGAGAGGAGCGAGAAGCTCGGCTGCAGCGAGAAGAAGGAGAGAGACAACTGCGACTGGAGGAGATAAAGGCAAAGAAAGAAGTCGAATTGCGTCGCGTTGAACGTGGTCTGCCCTCACTACCTGCACGGCGGGATGACCTCAAGGTAAGGGAACGTGACTTACCTACGTTCGAACCACAAGAAGCTGAGGCGTTCTTCGAACACTTTGAACGGATAGCAACTCTGAAGGAGTGGCCGGAAGATGATTGGGCTGCTCTGGTCCAGGGCAGGTTGACTGGTGAGGCCCGGGAAGCCTATAACATGCTGGACCTAGAGGAGTGTACTAGTTACGACGCGATTAAGAATGCGGTGCTCCACTCATTCCGGCTGACTCCGGAGATGTACCGGAAGCGGTTCAGAGAGTATACAAGAGCGTCGGGAAAGACTTACGCCGAGACCGCCAGGGATATGGAACGGAAATTCCTACGATGGTTGAAGGCGGAGGAAGCGGAGTCGGTGGATGATATCAAACGACTGATAGTGATGGAGAAGTTTATGTCAGTGCTCCATCCTGAGTTGCGAGTAAGGGTGAGAGAAGCAGGTATTAAGGACCTGAAGGCTGCAGCGGACCGAGCCGACATGCTGGAGGAGGCTCTACATCTCAGGAGGGAGGGGCCACCCAGACACTCGCCTTACCCCAGGTCGGGAGGGAACCTTAGGAGTTCAGGAGGAGCGAGGACGAGTGGGGACTCTCCCATGAGTAGTGTGCCCGATGAAGTGACGCGGTTCAAGAGCTCAAGAGACGCGGGGAGGAAGCCCCAAGCTGTGAGCAGTGGACCTAACTCGGGAGCGAGTGCTGCAGTCCCGGATACGACGACGGGAAGTCCAAGGAGGACCCAGGGGACGTCTGCAAGTGGTACCGCCAGAGTGACTAGCGAGTGGCCGCCCAGGGGAGGTGGCCGATGCTACAACTGTGGTGTGAGAGGACATTATGCCCGCGAGTGTGAGGAGCACCAAAGGAATGTAGGATTAATGTTGGAAGAGGAGAGAGTGTTTGTTCACACCCCATATTATAGTGGACCCAACGTGAATGGTTGGGAAATGAAGTTGGGTGAACATCCCTTCGTTTTCGGGGCCAACGTGAAGTTTGGAAAGTCAGAACCAGTGGAGGTTGCCGTGCTTCAAGATACGGGTGCTGACATAAGTATGGTGACCAGGAGTATTCTCCCCAAGGAATTTAATGATTCACCTGTGGGAGTGGTGAGGATACGCAGTGTGGGGGAGGAATACAGGTTGCCACTTCACGAAGTACAGCTGATTGCCGACTGTGGAGTCGAGAAAGCTATAGTAGCTGTAGCCCCTAAGTTACCCCTAGAGCACGTACAAATGGTGCTGGGTAATGACCTCGGAGGAGGCAGGATACAACCCGATTGGGCCAAGAGTGCCTATATTGCAAGCAGCGGTACAACCCTGCCAGGTGAGGTATCGGTCGTTCCAGATGGTGGTGAGGAAGCCGACTTCGCCAGGGAAAACGTCGCCAGAGACGACGACAACGAGGGCGAGAGTGCAGAGAGGTCTTCGGAGGTTGTGGAAAACCCCGACGGGGACCTCCGACTAAGCCTGATGATGCGTGTGGAGGAGTGGCGAGGAGCAGCTGTACAAACGCCTGGGGCGGTGAAGAGGCTGCAGACCGCACTCCCTCCATACAGAAACGTGAATAAAGTAAGCTCAGTGGATGAGCGGACGGCAGTGAGGGGCAGAGTGGAGGAGCCACGACGCAAGGCACCCTATGCCGGCCAGATGAATAGTGGTAGGTGCAAGATGAACCACCGTGGTGAGGTGAGCCACAGGGAGGTGGATGAGCCCAACCACGAACCGAAGAAGACGTCTGCAGGGAAGAGAATCTCCTGGAGGAGTGAAAATGTTCGTCGGGAACGAAGGAGCGAATGGTATAGGAAAGGAAATACGAAGAAAGCAGGGAAAGGTACACCCAGGGTAGGCGCCAGCCTAACCAGAGGGGCATTGGGCCCTCGCAAAACCCTAGTGTGGAAGAGAGGAAGCTGCTGGATGGAGTACAGGTTACAAGTGCCACTGTGAGGAGACAACGCACCTACGGGAGAAGAGGGACCGAGAAGAGAGAAGATTGGCGAAGAGGAGATCATGAGAGGAAACACGGAGTACCTGTAGGACGCAGTGGAAATGCAAGACTATCTCGGAGTGCACGACGCGGTGGAGGCGCTGCATGCACTGAATCTTACAGTGGTAACGAGCCGTGGGAGTACACCCGTAGCCACGGAGAGGGGATTTCTTGTAGGTGTTCAGGGAACACCCATCACACCCGGTACTATGCGAGGTGGAGATACAATGAGGCAAGTGACTGGCAAGGTGGTACGAGCCACGTCACCAACTGGAGGAGTGACACTTCAGGAACGGAGGGAGCAAGAGTATAGATTGCCCTCTTGAGTGCTGCTCTTCCGATATGACTCTTATTTTAAGGGGAGGGGTATGTTACGGTGCCCTCTCCTATTTCTTTCGTTTGCCGGCTTAAAGAGTCATATCAGCTCTCCCTACTGTTTCTCTGAGGTTCAGGGAGTCTAATGATATATGTGGCGACCAGACTGGCTGCCAGTTAAGGGAAGGAAGTTATATTATAAGTTGTAAATAAAGGAAAATTGGCGCCCTGTTATAAAATGAAACAGTATCCCCTACGGCAGATATGACCTTTTGGAAGGGACATTGGCCGATCGCGGATTGGCCGACGTGGGTCGCGGGCGACCAATCAGGGCCCGCCATGACGTCACCGAGTGCCCCGGGCGGCGCCAACGTCAGAGTGGTTCTGACCTTGGAAGCGACAGGACGCGCCTCGGTCTGCTCTCAAGGATTAGAGGCTCTGCAAGCCTTGTTCAGTGGATTGAGCTGGCCATCGCAGCCCATCATAGTTATTGGAGACTCTGCGCTTCTGGGAAGCAAAAGAGGAACCAAGTTCAGTGAGCAGAGAAGTGCCAAACTTGGAAAATAGTCGGCGACGACGCTGGGCGGCGCCGCTGGCTGGACGTTGAGGTCTGGAAGGTGGGCGGGCAGGCCTAGCTGTGACTGGGGTCACATCCACTGAGAATCTTGGAAGGACGACACCGTGCCTAGGACAAGGAGCAACGCCTTGTGGGAGAGGCGAGTGTGGGGAAAATAGTGATTAGCTCAGCGCCCATCGATGAACCAAGATTGGGGTAGCTGAATCTCAGGGATTGGAACTGCGACGACGCGAAGGCTTCACGACACCTGAGGACCTGTGGAACGTCCTGGATCGTCAAGGATCGACCCAAGGAAGCGTGGGAACCTCACACCATCGAGGGACAGGCGTCGTGAGCCAGGAATGTAAGGTAGATCATTTTCCCTCCCATTACCCCTTGTATGAGTAGGCTAGTTAGGCCACAATATTTACTTGTGTATGTGGCAGCAAGACTTTATTACTTTAATAGTAGAATAGGCTGCAAGGCAGCTTGTGTCCAGGACTGTCAGAGAGGACAGTGTGTATGGATGGCAGGACAGTGAAGAAGAGGTGCCGACGTGGTGAAGAGGCCCTCCTGTGAGAGTGTGAGACTCCGGTCTTCCTGCCCAGTTGAAGGAGTGTTGGAGGTCGTGGAAGAAGAGGCTGACGATCTCCAGACTCATTATCCATATTCCACATTCATGTATTACTTGTGATTGTGTGTGTGTGTTCATGTAATTTGCATCAGTAAATCCACACATTTTATTACTGTGTTTGAGTGTGCCTCCATTTATGATATTTCTCTGTGAGCATACATTTCTGGCTACAAACAATATATAATACACCCACTGAACTGCATTGCTGGGGGGCAGATATAATAACTCAGCTGGCGACCTTGCTAAGAGGAAGATAGAGAAGACAGGCGGGAAAGGAGTTCCTGCAACCTTTTTTGTCTGGCAGGCAAGACTCAGGGAGGTTATGGTTATAGGTAAGCCTGAGTCTTCCTTCACTCCCCCACGGGTCTAGGCCGGAACTGTTAACAGCAGTTTCCCCGTGTTTGACTGAAGGGCTTCCAGGGTGAATCAGTGGCACCCCTTTGTGGTGGAAGCAAAGACCTGCGGAGGTGGGCATTGTTGGTCCTCTCTTGTGTGACCAAGGAGACTCCGGTCAATCCAGGGAGTCGGAGGGGCTGAGTATTTGGGCCTTTTGAGCCCCTAGCAGTTAAGTGTTAGCAGAGCCCCGGACCACCCACCCCCCACGTGACAATATATATTGAACAGGTTTACAATATTCAGGAAATAGAACATCCGTACTGTTCAAAGAAAATGTATTACATGTATCACAAATATGTCCACAAATATTGTTCATATTTTCCATATTATATGTTCAATTATTTACATTTGCAACTAATTTAACACACTGTACACTATCACAGACTGTATACATCACTGTCAACACACTTAGAACTGCGTAAGTGTGTGATGATCACTGGAGCAGTCAACAGATCACAAGGCAACTTTGAACTCAACGCACCAGGTGCAGATGGATCTTTGCTTCTGTTCCCTACATTGTGTGTTCTTGCAAACAACGCAGGGATGTTTACCCTTTTCTCGTGTGCCTGTGCCTGGCATATAACCAAGCTTGTGTACAGCAAGGTGTTCTTTACCCCTGAGTCTGTCTGGAACTGAGTGAGGCCTTGTACCTTGCTGGCACCTTCCCCCCCCATGCGTCACAACATTGCCCTCCACCCATACCTCACCAATAGTTGTGACACTAGAGCAACACAGAATGTACGGATAGGTTGTCTCCTGCCATATTTCACGAGATACGTGTTGAAACAGTTCAGCTCTGCAATGTCAACGAGGTGGAAAACAATTTCTTTATCCACTTCACAGATTTTCTCATGCACTCGACGGCACCAACCGTCATTTCACATTTATCTACAAACCACATATTTACATTGTAATCAATGACACAATCAGGTTTATACATTAGCATCTTTGTTGCAAAGTTCACTTTGCAACAAGGTTGCAAAGTGAATAGTTGTCCAACATGACACCGTTGTGAATAGTTGTCAACATATTCACCTCGCGTCTGTCCCTCCAGCACACTGATAACATTTTATCACACTTTCTCAGTTGCCAATCAGTCACTGCAATACCAATGCCAAACACTAGCATTTGGGTCCTGTGGGCCTTAACAGTACCACATACCCCGGTGTTGTGGACAAAGAGGACTCTGGTTAGCATGGGGTTGGTATAATAATTGTCTGTGAACAGGATATGCTCCTTGTTCAGCCTCAGGCGGGTGTTCTGTGTGGAGGATCTGTGCTGTTGAGAAATAGGGAGGTCAGGTCCTGGCCAAGACCTTGGTTTCTCCTGCCTATATCAACCTCCAGCCAGCCCAAGTTGATTCTACGCCGCTCTGTGATCGTTGCTGCAGAGTCCAGCGATTGCGGGCTCCGTCAGAAGTTAATTCAGAAGATAAGTGACGTCATAGCCGTCACATGAGACACCAACAGGTGCAACCGGACTGTTTCAGAGTAACCATGGGACATCGGCTTCACCTTGAGCAATCCGTCATTTCATTGACCCATAACAGTGAGATATAAGAATCAGGAAACGATTGTATGTGTTTAAGTGATGATCGTGTGAAAATCTTCGATATTGTGAGCGTGGACTTATAATATTACCCGTCCTCGCCATGTTCCCACCATCCCTCGCGGCGTCCCCCCCCCCCTATATATATATATTCATATATGTACATACATCTGTGCTAGCGTGCTTTCATTCAGCCTTCAGCAATGTATCACACTTGTGTTCAAAACTGGTGCTTAACTGCGAGCGCGATACCAAGTTTATTAGTGGAAAAATATTAGGCGACTCTCGCCTAGATCTGTCTCTAGCGCGCAGGAAACACCTCCCCGCCGTACCTCACCACCTCAGGCCCCTGGGCCTGGCGCCTCACCTCGCTAGCTACCTCTGAGCGTCGGTGTTCCAACCCGACCTCCTCCTCACTCCGTCATCTCCAGTGTGTGGTCTTCAATAAACAGCTGGAGCAGTGAGTGTGTGTATGCTTGTGAGTGTGTCATACCGGTATAAATTAACGTGAGTACTCAAACATAAATTTCTCTGTATCTTCTTTTGTTGTGCAAATTCCTTGTGTTGAATTTAATTCAGCCGTCCGGTGTTCGTTCTCACTAGTTTCCCTACGGGACCGAGTTCGATTCCCCGAGGAAGCACGATAGGTAAATACCTATTACAGCTTTTCCGTGTGAATACTGTAGCCAGATCTTCAGTGTGATTGTCATCTTACACATTCAGCTCTTACACATTTAGTTGTCTTTGTATGTGTCTATTTTACTGTGTTTAGTGTGGTTTATTGTTATACCATCACTGTGTGTTAACCCGTGTCCATGCCGTTCTGTCTTTATTTCCAGGGGACATGCTGTAAGTCCAAGTATGACTAATTTACTTTGTGTTTATTATTGATTTATTGACACGTGAGTGTGTCAATGTAGTGTGTTGTGTTTACTATTTGTAGGTGGTCTCTGTGACCTGGTGTACTTTGGTTTAGTGTATTGTTTTTGGTCTCAGTGACCCGTATTGGTGTGTACAATATTATTACCATGTTGTGTTGACTCGGTGTCGTCAATGTACTTGCGTTCAGTAGCTCGAGACGTCAGTGTAACTTGTGTTAAATCATTCTTGAGTGTCATTTCATTAATTTAAAGTAATTTAATACGTAGTGATTAGTAATCATATTGACTGATCGATGTTAGTTAAGCAGTCTTAGTGACGCTGAACTTTAACGTAAATTCTTCGTGAATTAAGTGAGCTGTCAAGCTTTGACAGATCCTGGTACGATTACTCAGGGATTGCTAATTACCCGTAGCCATTGTTGATTTCATTGACATTTGTTTTGATTGCACGTATTGGTGACAAAGTAACGTAATCATAATTACTAATTAAAGTAACGTAATCAATTGAGTATTGCACGGAAGACTCGTCTCAGTGACAAGTCTGTCAGTTGTTGTCATTCAGTCATCAATCACCCCCCGCTGGCCACGGATCTCGCATCTGGCACCAACGTGGGGCCGTGTATTGTTGCAACTATAATCACCCTTCATTGATCCCGGATTCACATCTGGCACCGACGAGAACCGTTGTCTTTCATTGTATGTTATTGTTACTTGCCGCAGTCTCGTCACGCTGCCATTGCGTTTGGAGTGGGTGCCCCCTTTTCGTTAAGTATAGACAGGGTCAGCGATACCGCGAGCGGTCCGAACTGGAAGCAGTTGTTCCAGCTAAGTAAGTAATTATCAATAGAAGGCACCAAACTGGGAAGGCTATGTAGCACCATCAAATGTGCGGGATAATTAGAGGGCGCTAAATATCATCAAGGATGCCAATACGAGAACAAAAACACATAAGGCGAACGATATCAAAAGTATCCGAGTCGCCAAGAATTCTATCGAGGGACAAGCGACCGCGGGGGACTGTCGGAAAACAAGACACATGCTCGTCCTGGAAGTCAGGACATTCAACTAGGATATGTACGACTGTAAGAGGGATAATGAAATTTGGACAATAAGGAGCAGGGCGGTGCTCCATTAAGTGATCGTGAGTTAAACGGGTATGGCCAATACGTAACCTATCCAGAGCCGTTTCCCACCGCCGGTTACGGTGGCAGGAGGAAGGCCACTGGGACACACGACTCTTAAAAGTATGCAGTATGTTACGAATAACAGAAGACCAACAACTCTGCCATCGCGCAAGGATGAAGGCATGAATAACTGGGAAAAAGTCGAAATAAGGAACACCTTTATGGGAGATGGGAAAAGTGCGGATAGCGTCCTTAGCGGCAGCATCCGCACGCTCATTTAAAGAGACACTAACATGGCTGGGAATCCAGAAAAACGCAACCGACTTAAATTTACTGGAGATAAGAAACAGCCAATGTTGAATCTCGATGACTACAGGGTGGACTGGATTAAAGGACCCTAAAGCTATGAGGGCACTACGAGAGTCAACTACTACCACGAAGGAGGATTGCCCCTGGGAAAGCAGGAGACGAAGAGCATAGAGGATAGCATAGAGTTCTACTGTGAAGATGCTAGCCTCCGGAGGAAGGCGACACATATAAGTGTGGTCAGGAAAAACTACAGAGTAGCCCACACCGTCAGCAGACTTTGACCCGTCGGTGAAGATAGGAACGGAGTGGGAGTGAGAAGAAAAGTGCTCAAGGAAGAGGCGTTTCAGAACTGAAGGAGGGGTAAAAGCTTTAGAGATGCGGATCAGAAGTACAAAATTTGGGAAGGGGGACCCTCCACGGAGGCAAGGAGGGAACAATACGAGGAGAAACATTAGTAAGACGAACCGAAAGAGAATCTTGTAAGCGAGACAAACGGACAGAAAGAGGAAGGTGGTGAAGAGGAACAGGAACTACAGGAGGGGTAAAAGTCAAAGCACGATAGAGGCGAGAGTGAGGATGCTGTAAGGATCGCGCAAGATAGCGAAGACTGTAGCGATCACGGCGATCCTGGAGAGACAGAAAGCCAGTGTCAGCATACAAGCTGAGGGTGGGAGTTGAACGAAAAGCACCAGAGCTGAGGCACAACCCAGTATGGTGCAAAGGATCAAGACGGCGAAGAGTAGAAGGAGAAGCAGAAGAGTATGCAGGGCAACCATAATCGAGCTTAGACAGGACGAGAGAGGAATGCAAATAGAAGAGCGTGCACCTATCCACTCCCCAAGAAGTATGGGACAAAACCTTAAGTAGGTTAAGGGCCTTAGAGCATTCAACACGGAGGTAAGAGACATGGGGCGACCAAGACAAACGAGTGGCAAAGAATAACCCCAAAAGCTTCGTGAAATCTATGTACTCAAGGGGATGACCATAAAGTGACATAGAGGGACGAAGAACGACCCACTTCCGAGTAAAAGTCATGGCACAAGTCTTAGAAGTAGAGAACTTGAAGGCATGATTGGTGGCCCAAGATGACACGGCCTCAATCGCAAGTTGAAGCCGCCGTTGAAGGAGAGGCGAATCATCACCTCGACAGCAAAGAGTAAGATTATCAACATAAAGAGCGGAGAAGATGCCAGAAGAAAGGGAGGAAAGGAAACCATTGAGGGCAACCAGAAAAAGAGTAGTACTCAGAACACTACCTTGGGGCACACCTTCACACTACCGAAAAGAGGCAGAGAGAGTGGCGCCAAGCCTGACTCGAAAGGTACGACGAGAGAGAAAGCTTTGAAGGAAGAGAGGGAGATTACCACGAAGGCCAAAAGAACGAAGTTGGGACAGAATATGGTATCTCCAAGTTGTGTCATAAGCCTTTTCCAGGTCAAAAAGGACAGCAACAACGGAGGTCTTCGCAGCAAAAGCAGTACGAATATAGACCTCCAAGTTCACCAGGACATCAGTCGAGCTGCGGCACTTGCGAAAACCAAATTGAGAAGGAGAGAGAGGGTGATGGTGTTCCAAAAACCACATCAGACGGACATTTACCATATGCTCAAATAGCTTGCAAACACAACTCGTGAGAGCAATCGGGCGGAAGTCCTTAGGGGACGTACCGAGAGACCCTGGTTTCCGAATAGGGAGTACAACGGCATCGAGCCAGTCCTCAGGGACGGACGACGACTCCCAGACCTGGTTATACAGATTCAGTAAATACTAAAACGTGCACGGAGGGAGATGGCGAAGCATCTCATAATGAACGTCATCCGAGCCCGCTGCCGTAGATCCGCAGAGGGCCAGGGCAGACTGAAGTTCAGAAAGGATCGTTAGAGGGAATGAGTGTGTAAATCTAAAGGATAAGATTCAAGAACAGGCTTACGAAGAAGGAAGGATTGAGGAAGATGAGAACCAGAGCTAACAGAAGAAAAGTGGGAACCCAGTTCGGCCGCGACCTTCACTGGATCCGCCACAAGAGTCCCACGGAGGTGGAGAACTGGCGAGACATCTGGAATGAACTTGCAGCTCTTCTTCCAGATCTGTGGCAGAGAAGTATCGGACGTAATGGTGGAAATATAAGATTTCCAACTCTCACGTTTAGCTGTACGGATGGTCCTACGGGACACCGCACTTGCCTTCCGAAGCAAAATAAAAGAATCAGCCATTTGCCGGTGGTGGTTTTTCTTCCAGGCTGCACGCTTACAACGGACAGCCCGAGCACAGTCCGCATTCCACCAGGGAATGCACTTCCGTGTGCCCCAGGAGGAAGAGCGAGGAATCGAGTGGAGTGCAGCGTTGAAGACAGTGTCATAAAAAAGGAGGGCGCGAAGAAGAGGCAGAGAGGAGAGGTCAGAGAGAGAGTAGCGCGGAGGGTGAATAGGCACCAGTCAGCCTTGGCAAACTGCCACCTAGGGAAGGAGAGGGGAGGGTGGAAAGAGAAAAAGGAAACAGGGATAGGGAAATGATCACTGCTATGAAGGTCATCAAGAACCTGCCACGTGAAATCTAAGTAAAGGGACGACGAGCAGAGAGAAAGATGAAGTCAGGAAAGGCTGCAAGTTCAAGAGTCCACATGAGTGGGCTCACCAGAATTCAGAAGAGATAGAGAAGAAGCGAGGACGAACGGTTCGAGAAGACGGCCTCGGGTGTTTGTCAGAACATCACCCCAGAGGGAATGTCGACAGTTGAAATCACCCAAAAAGAGCACCGGCTCTGGCTAGGGGACCAGGAGGTGCTTAAGATCAAGAAGGGAAAGCGGGACATTTGGGGGGAGATAAATTGAACAGACTGTATACCATTTACCCACAAAAACACGGGCAGCAGAACAATGAATAGGTGACAGAAGAAATAGGGGGCCGAAGGGAATATCAGAACGAATTAAGAGAGCAGTAGAGTTATGGGCCCCAGCAAGAGCTGGGGGGGGGGGAGAGAAAGAAAGGAATAACCACGAAAGTGACCAGGACGAGCACCAAGCATTGGTTCCTGGAGACAAACAGAAAGTGGTGAAAACTGTGTAATTGGAAGTTGGAGTTCATGGAAGTTGGCATAATATCCACGAATATTCCACTGAAGAATAAACATTATCAAAGAGAGAGGACAGTAACCGAGAACAAGAAAGAAATAAAGGTAAAGAAGAACACAGTTTATTAAAGAATCTCAGGAGCAGGGTCAGGATCAGGAGCAGGGTCAGGATCAGGAGCAGGGTCAGCAAAATCAGGGTTAGGGGGCATGGGTAAACTTAGTAAGGATAGAGGGAAGGGAGCGGGAGGACAGACCAGAGACTGACTGACGGAGTCCGGAGGAGGAGGAAACAATTGAGAGGGGCAGGGAAGGACAGCTGGAGGAGGGGGGGGGGTTGGCAGTGTAGCGAGTAGATTATCCCAATAATATACTCGCTCCAAATGCTTTGTTAATATTCCTGTCAACCTTTGGAGATGAATGAGGTGAGGCGTTGCCGGGGCATATAAGCAGCAATAGCAAACATTAACCAGAGTCTACTTTCAAGTGTGGTCTAGAGCAGACACTTGCGAGATACTGTACCAACGCTCAGTGCGCTCAACTCACACCAACGTATCACCTGTGTACTTCTGTATATTCGACCAAATATATATATAGTATCTTAGTGTCTGTGTTTATTTGTCACCATACTTTACGTAACAATAGAACCGTTACATTGGTGACCCCAGAGAGTTTCGACGATACCCAGCCACGATGGACTACAACATGGACTCTCACTGGACCTCTACTGCTGCTGCTTGCTGTGGACCGCAACCACCTGTCATGGAACGTTGCCAACACCCTTGCCATAGCTATGATTTTCACCGCGATCGTCTCTGCCTTTTCATCTACTACGGCTTGCTGCTCCACGATCACTACTCACTCATCTGGCAGCTTCATCAGTAACTACATAATGTGGGATCTACAGCCTGTCCTGCCGACTCTCCGTCGCTGCCAGGGCACTGCTTGTTCTACAGGGGCGCCCACGAAAGCTGCTCTTTCGTCAGATTCATCTACACGTTCACTGCATTTTGATACTCTGCCGACTCAAGCCCTTTGCGCAGTACAGGACTTACAGCTTGCGTTTCCGACTCTTCGTCGCCTCCAGGACAATTCAGCTCTAGCAGTGATTCCCTCGTTGTCCTAACTACGTGCCTACATTACCTCCTAATGTCCTGGTGCCCGAGCCCATCCGCCCCGGATCTAAATGCTCCACCAGCGACCCAAGGACGCAACAATTATGCACATTCTTCTCTCCTGCTACACCGAGCTTGTCCACACACTGCCTACATCTTTTAGTACCAGACTACAATTTCCACAGTCAACAATGTAGTACTCGGCGTGTACAGTCCTAATCAACCCAAGACGGTACAGCTTCGACACAGAGCAGACAGCAGACTACGACCGCATCGAGCCGCCACGCTCTCGCTCCCCGAGTTTAGACACTCACAATTCTCAAATCGAGCCGCCACGCTCTCCCACATAGAGCTCCACGACTCCGGCCTCACTCAGCTCTCTGCTCTGCTCCAGGCTTCGTCTCAACGTCTGCGACACTGCTAAATCCAGAGACATCCGCCGACTACGCAGTTCACTTTTCGACCACAGTTACCAGCAGCACCGCCACCTACGACAACGGACGATCCTGTACGACCTCTCACCCTACAACCCCAGTTACCAGCCGCACCACAACCTGATCCTGCGACGACGGACGATCCTGTGCGACCTCCCACCCTACGACCCCAGTTAGATGACATCAGCGAAGAGGAGGAAGTTAACTTTGATGGTTATGTAACGCGAGCAGGGCGTACAATTCACCGACCAGCTAAGTTCCTTGATCAAGTATTTTTCCTTTCATCCCCTGGGAGGGGGAGTTCTGTAGCGAGTAGATTATCCCAATAATATACTCGCTCCAAATGCTTTGTTAATATTCCTGTCAACCTTTGGAGATGAATGAGGTGAGGCGTTGCCGGGGCATATAAGCAGCAATAGCAAACATTAACCAGAGTCTACTTTCAAGTGTGGTCTAGAGCAGACACTTGCGAGATACTGTACCAACGCTCAGTGCGCTCAACTCACACCAACGTATCACCTGTGTACTTCTGTATATTCGACCAAATATATATATAGTATCTTAGTGTCTGTGTTTATTTGTCACCATACTTTACGTAACAATAGAACCGTTACAGCAGAAATCACGGAGTGCACCTCAGGAAGGGCAGCAACCGAGAGGGAATCGGGGGCGAAAGAAACCTCCATATCTGGGACAGGGGGCCCGACCACTGAAATGGGAGGGGACGTTGTGAGGGGGCGAGGAAGAAAGAGAAGCCTTCTTACCCGCTGGAGAGGAAGGAGAGGAGCCAGGCTTACGTTTCTGTCTCAAAGAGACAGGCGTTCCAGTAACAACGTAAGGGCGACAGACTCAATAGTCTCAGCAGAAGAAGAGGAACGGAAGTGAACAACACGAAGATTGCTGGGAGGATGATGGATATTAGCCTGGACAGACAGGTGGCGTGGAGGGTCAAAAGACTGAGGGAAGGGTCGGGAAGAAAGAGTGGGGGGAGATGGAGAAGAAGACATAGGAGAAATGGTGGACTGGATAGGAAGGGGTGAAACCCCTGATAGAGAACCAGGAGGGAGACCTTTCGGGACAGGAGGCAAAGGAATAGGGGAGGAGGTGGTGGGTGTGATCGGGTTTAAGGCTTAGAAACGATTGTGAGACTGAGGAAGGTGGGAAGGACGAGGAGAGGTAGAACGCAACACGTGAGCATAGAATACGCCCGCGAAAGGGGTGAGACAACGAACTTGGCATCTCGCTTCAGGAAAAGACAGACGATCACGGTGCTTCAAGTTGAGGACAGCTTCCTCGAGTTTGTAGTGTATACACGAGCGAGAGAAAGTAGGGTGGGCCTCACCGCAATTGAGGCAGCAAGCCTGGGGAGAAGTGCACTCGGGCTTAGAATGACTCGTCCCGACACATGGGGCATAGATACACAGTACTTGTACATTTGAGGACACCATGCCCAAACTTCCAACACTTATTGCAAAGTCTAGGAGAGGGAATGTATTCCTGAATGGAGCATCTGGCAACAGCAAAGAATAATAGAGAGCGGAAGGGTCCTACTATCAAAGGTGATTTTAAAAACTCGAAGGGGCTGACGCCAACGACCACGAGGAGGTCGATTAAACATGTCCACCTGGATAACAGAATGGCCTTGGGCTTCAAGGATATGTTTAATATCCTCATGGCAATCTTTGAGGTCCCGAACACCAGTTGCAGCATGGTGTGGGAGGAGAACAGTGCCAACACTGGCATTTAACCGAGCGTTTTTGAGACCCGAACAGGGGTCTCTCCAATGCAGGAGAAAGCGGCTAAGCGAGTAGCTGCATCCTGAGAAAGAGCAGCGACGACACGCACACCGTAACTGGTGGAGTTAAAAGTAACAGAGGCATCTACTGAATCAACAAGGTGTTTATGGAGGGAGAAATCGTCAGGAGGAGTAGAATCCAGATGGTGGAGATCAAAGTATTTAGCCCACATAGTGGGACCAAACAAGGAGTTGTAAGTACTATTTTGGGAAGGGATCGTGCGAGTGCGGCCATGGCGGGAACGGCGTTGAGAACCCCCGGAGTTCATGGGGGTAAAAGGTGCAGTAGTCACAATGAGAGACGAAGCCGTGCCAGGGGACGAGGTGGTCACCACTGGTGGCTGGGGACTCGACCCTACCGCAGAGGAGGGAGGGGAGCTGAGGGGAGTAGTCAGGTCGTCGGAGCCCAATGCAGCAGGGGCTACAGGGCCTGGTCATCCAACACAGTCCGACTCGGGGACTTGGTCGCCCACCCCACGAGCCTGAGAAAGTATAAGGGAAACATTATCATCCATGAAAACGAGGGAAAACTTTCATTCACGAATGTGCCCCCACCCCCACCATGGAGCCACAATTAGAGGCAGGACACCCAACAAGAAGCTATCGCCGATCTTGCCGGGGCCCTTCAGGGGAGCATCGTGAGTATACGCCCACAAACGCCACAATAAGAATCGTGAGTCCGTCGAGAGCGGATTCAGTGACGAAAGGAGGTATGACAATAAAGGGTCCCCTCGCTCGAGACGTTGGGTACTACAGTTCTACGGGTGCAAGAGTATGCCTCCTCCAACACCCGGGCGTCGAAACAAAAGAAGATCGAAAGAATAATCAAAACAGGCAAAAGGTCAGCAGGAAATGACAATTTGATAGGAGAAGAGGGGGAAGGGGATAAAAATGAAACACGAGGAAAAGGAAAAGGGGTCTGGCAAAATTGGTAAAGGCAGCAGCAGGAGCATAAGGCTGCAAAAGGACAGAGGACTGACCCATGGAGCATCACACTCCAGCAGCTGCCCACCAAGCCCCCTCACAGCGACAACGAGCCAGACAGTGAGGGGGAGTTGTTCTGGCTAGTTTAGCCTTGTCAAGCACCACGTCCGACTTTAACATAACACCAGATTATTCTTGCAATGTACCGTTAGCATTAAGTTTAATGAATAAACTAATTGTTAAGTTCAAGTGCCTTTCGTTCACATCTTCAGACCCTTGCACCCAGTATTGGCTTTGCCATTATTTGCATTATTTGTGATACTACCGTGATCCTTTTTATGTTGTCTGGATTACTTGCATTCGAACTGCGTTCATGGCCATATACATCATATATAAATTCTAATTTTGTTGTGAGGACCATTCGAGCTACTCTGACGACCTCCCTCTGAGGCCCCTAGACGCTCCATGACCCAGTGGATAAGGAGTGCCAAGGATTTCGACTCCTGCAGCTGCTCTATGCCTCCCTGGTCAGTCATTAAAGTATAATCTGCCCTAAGCATTAGTTTGATGCTAGTTCTGTCCTTTCTGACTGAGGTTTCTTGTAACCTATTCACCACAAAAAAGGGATAATCTCACAGTATCTATGCCTGAGGGTCCATCATCCTTAATTACCGTCTACCTCTAATGACTCAACAAAATATCAGCAATTAGAACAATCACAAAATTCCAGTCCCAGACACTACTCTGCCCTCTTACCGAAATCCTTGAACATGTTAATTAAATATCCAGAAACAAATTCTCACAGTGCTCTCTGTATCCATAAAAACTCTGAACTGCAATGCCAATCCTCACCTTAAGCGCTTCTCAGAAGGCTGTAATAGAACTCAGTCATCACACTAGAAACAAATATCTCTTTGACATTCCTAGAGTGAGGCTCAACCAAAGCAGAAATGCAATGTAAATCAAGGCTGCAACTCTGGGCAAGTAACGTTACCACCTACCTTGTCAACAACTTAGCAGCCTGTCCCACGCTATCTAGTGTACCCCATGTTCATAAATCATATTTGCTTAGTGACAACTAATTGATGTGACTTGTATCTTGTTAACTTTGTGATTAAATGTCCTTTGTTGCGGTTATGTAAATATTGTGTATATAAGGTGTCATGTAGTAATTTCGACCCAGTAAGCGTGTGGATTTTACTTAGACTGACACTCAACCTTAGACATTTTGAACTTATTGATTTGAGGCCAGGAGCTTCACTTACTTACGGGAAAATTCTACACCACGAGCCTTACTTTGGATCATAAAATTATAACAGGGCATCAAGAACTCAAGGTAGTAGAACTTCTAGTTCCACTAGGGAAATGTATAAGACCATTATATGTACTTGTTGTGGAATCAGTCCCGACAGTCCTACAAGTGACTGGTCTCGGAGCCACAGCAATATTCAATAAACAAA
>NC_091221.1:18514782-18609782 GCF_040958095.1 Procambarus clarkii | reverse complement strand
AAAGGTTAACAACTCTACAGGAACGACCCAAGCATGGCACAACCTCCTTCTGTTTGGCAACATATGTCTAGCCATGCCTGCAAGGAGAAACAAAACCTTAGCTGCCTCAGTCATCAAAGCCATAAATGATTTTCACAATTAGAGGACAACCAGGTGTGCCTTCACGCTCGTGGGAGAAACGCCCACTGCAGGAAGAGCAACAATAGTGTATCCGAGGCATCGAAAATTAGAGCAACATCTCTAAGAAAATAGAAGAATGAAACACAATTGGCGCAACAACAGTCATCACCAGTGAGGACTCAATTGCTGTCAGCGATGATACAACAGCTCAAGCCTAAGGGAAAAACACCCACCCAGAGCTCCACGTGAGGATGACATTCTACAAGTGGAGGCTACCGGAGCAGAACCTTTCTTGGTGGCTGAACCTGTGGTTCATAAAGCTGCCTTGTCTTTCCTAAGAGGATCAGCAAATGGGTTCATAGGAATAAAGTACAACGACATCAAACAAATGCTCAACCCTGCACTGGGTGATATTGCACAGAGCCTCTTGGTGGAACTAACGAGATTCACCAACGCATGTCTAGCTGGCAACATACCAGAGACCATAAGACCTATCTTTTTTGGAGCATCTCTTTGTGCTCTAAGGAAAACGCAATTATTCAGCCAGTCAGTCAGTCAGGTGCTGTCACAGTGAGAGGTTGTGTTAGCTGGAGCTCTGGAGTAACATTATTATTGCAATAATGGAAGGATTAGTGAAGGATTTGGTGAGTCTGGTTGGAGCTCTGAGAGCAGAGATGGATTCCCTGCGGGAGGAGGTACGACGGCTGAGACTTCGGGAGGAAACGAAGGAGGAGACCAGTGTTGACGAGACCTCATCGTGGAGAGTCGTGAAGGACAGGTGTCTTAAGAAGACCTTGACAAGGCCGCCTACAGACGCCCTAAGGACAGCAAATTCATTTGCCGTGTTGGAGGACGAGTGCTGTGGTACGCCTGCAGTGAGGAAATCAGCGAGGAGTGGCGGAGCGCAGGCCCCTCAGGCTGCTCAGAAAGTTAAGGAGGTGCCGAAGCGAATTTTGGTTGTGGGAGATTCCCAGGTGAGGTATTTAGACAGAACGTTTTGTGCCAGAGATAGGGGGAACAGATTAAGGGTTTGCTATCCGGGAGCTGGAATTGGTGATATTGTTGAAAACATGAATGATATTATGACGGGAAATGGAAACAAACCAATTATTTGTATTAGTGCAGGGGGTAATGATGTTGGGCGAGTTAGGAGTGAGGAACTAATACAGAGATTCAGGACAGCCATTGAATTAGTTAGGAGCAAGGGAGGAATCCCGATCATATGTGGCATTCTTCCAAGAAAGGGAGTGGGAAATGAATGGATATCGAGGGTACTTGGTGTCAATTGCCGGCTGGAAAGATATTGCAAATCAAATGCAATATCTTTGAAAGACAACTGGGAACACTTCTTTGGAAGAAATGAAATGTATGCTCGTGATGTGGTGCATCTATCGAGGGCTGGGGTTGTTGCTGTTGCGAACTCGTTGGAACCAGTGGTTAGAGGTGTTTGTTTGGGTTTAAACTGTTAGTAGGTAGTGGTATGGGAATTGATTTGGAGGAAGGAGGTAATAAAAGTATGTGTTCGTGGGAGAAAAGAATTGGCAAAATGATCAGGGAAAGAAAAGGGCCTCAAAATAACAATTCACTTAGGATATATTACACTAACAGTAGAAGTCTAAGAAATAAAATTAATGAATTAAATGCTCTTGTCTGCACAGGAAAAACCGATATTATTGCACTTACCGAAACGTGGATGAATGTAGAAAATAGAGAACTATTAGCTGAATATCAGATAAATGGATTAAAACTATTTCACACAGATAGATATATTAGACGAGGAGGGGGAGTAGCCATGTATGTTAGGGACAATTTGAAATGTAGTCTCAAAGAGGGAATCAAAACTGAGCCACACACAGAACCTATTTGGATAGAATTAAACGAAAAAGCAAATAATATTATAATAGGAGTTATATATAGGCCACCAAATTTAGACAGATTGGAAGCAAAGTATCTATGGGATGAAATATCTAGAGCATCTAGATCTAACAGTATTTATGTCACAAGTGACTTTAATTTTAGTGGAATAAACTGGGTGAACAAAACAGGGAATAGTGAAGCAGAAGATTTTCTAGAATTAATTGACGATTGCTTTCTTACGGAACACATTAAGGAACCAACGCGGGAAAATAATATTTTAGATTTAGTGTTAACTAACAGGGAAACACAAATTAATGACATCGAAATAGGGAGTGAGCTAGGGAACAGTGATCACAAAGTAATCAGATTTAGCATGGAATTGAATAGACCTGTAGGAGAAAATTCTGTTAAAGTGCCAGATTTTCGAAAAGCTGATTTTAATAGCCTAAGAAATTTTTTGGGTCAAATAGATTGGGAAGTCTTGGGTATGGGGTGTGGGCCGGTCTTAGAGCGAGACATGAACCCAGCGATAGGTGAGGTTAAAGGGGATTTCGATGTGGATTTAATATATAACTTATTTAAGAATATTCTAAACAAAGCACAGGAACGTAGTATACCATACAAATTGAATAGATCGAATACTAATGACCCAAAGTGGATAACAAATAATTTAAAGAACCTTATAGGTAAAAAGAGAGCTTGGTACAAAAGGATTAAGAATGGGGAAGTCAGTTTAGAACAGGAATTAAGAACATAAGAACAAAGGTAACTGCAGAAGGCCTATTGGCCCATACGAGGCAGCTCCTATTCTATAACCACCCAATCCCACTCATATACATGTCCAACCCGTGCTTGAAACAATCGAGGGACCCCACCTCCACAATGTTACGCGGCAATTGGTTCCACAAATCAACAACCCTGTTACTGAACCAGTATTTACCCAAGTCTTTCCTAAATCTAAACTTATCCAATTTATATCCATTGTTTCGTGTTCTGTCCTGTGTTGATACTTTTAATACCCTATTAATATCCCCCCGGTTATGTCCATTCATCCACTTGTAAACCTCTATCATGTCACCCCTAACTCTTCGCCTTTCCAGTGAATGCAACTTAAGCTTTGTTAATCTTTCTTCATATGAAAGATTTCTAATTTGGGGAATTAACTTAGTCATCCTACGCTGGACACGTTCAAGTGAATTTATATCCATTCTATAATATGGCGACCAAAACTGAACTGCATAATCTAAATGGGGCCTAACTAGAGCAAGATATAGCTTGAGAACCACACCAGGTGTCTTGTTACTAACGCTGCGATTAATAAATCCAAGTGTCCGATTTGCCTTATTACGAACATTTATGCATTGATCCTTTTGTTTTAAATTCTTACTAATCATAACTCCCAGATCCCTTTCGCAATCCGACTTCGCAATCACAACACCATCTAGCTCGTATCTTGTAACTCTATCATCATTACCTAACCTCAGAACTTTACATTTATCAGCATTAAACTGCATCTGCCAATCCTTTGACCATTTCAAAACCCTATCTAGATCAACTTGAAGTGATAGTGAGTCCTCCTCCGAATTAATTTCCCTACCGATTTTCGTATCATCGGCAAATTTGCAAATGTTGCTACTCAAACCTGAATCTAAATCATTTATATATATTATAAACAACAGAGGTCCCAGGACAGAGCCTTGAGGCACTCCACTTACAACATTTTCCCACTCTGACTTGATTCCATTTATACTAACTCTCTGTTTCCTTTGGTATAGCCATGCCCTAATCCAGCTTAATATAGCACCCCCAATACCATGAGACTCTATTTTTTTAATCAGTCTTTCATGTGGCACTGTATCAAAAGCTTTGCTAAAGTCAAGGTATACAACATCGCAATCCTTACCACTATCAACTGCCTCAACAATGCTAGAATAAAAAGATAACAAATTTGTTAAACATGAACGGCCATTTATAAAACCATGTTGCGACTCAATTATTAATTTATGTTTTTCAAGATGAAGACGAATTTTATTTGCTATTATAGATTCGAGTAACTTTCCCACAATAGACGTTAGGCTAATTGGTCGATAGTTAGACGCAAGTGATCTATCTCCTTTCTTAAAAACTGGTATCACATTAGCAACTTTCCAAAACTCTGGCACTCTGCCTGACTCTATTGATTTATTAAATATGGTTGACAGTGGGTCACAAAGCTCCTCTTTGCATTCTTTAAGCACCCTAGCAAACACTTCATCCGGCCCTGGGGATTTGTTTGGTTTGAGTTTTACTATTTGTTTAAGAACATCCTCCCTGGTAACTGCTAAACTCGTCAACCTGTCCTCGTCCCCACCCACATAGACATGTTCGGCTGAAGGCATACTGTTAAGTTCCTCTTTAGTAAATACAGATACAAAATATTTATTAAAAATACTACTCATCTCTTCATCACTATCTGTTATTTGACCTGTCTCAGTTTTTATTGGACCTATCCTTTCCCTAGTCTTAGTACGATATAACTGAAAAAACCCTTTAGGATTTGTCTTTGCTTGCCCTGCTATGCGAACTTCATAGTTTCTTTTTGCTTTCCTTATCTCTTTTTTAACATTTCTAACCAGTTGTACGAATTCCTGTTCTAAAGTGACCTCCCCATTTTTAATCCTTTTGTACCAAGCTCTCTTTTTACCTATAAGGTTCTTCAAATTCTTTGTTATCCACTTTGGGTCATTAGTATACGATCTATTCAATTTGTATGGTATACTACGTTCCTGTGCTTTGTTTAGAATATTCTTAAATAAGTTATATATTGAATCCACATCGAAATCCCCATTTAAGTCACCTATCGCTGGGTTCATGTCTCGCTCCAAGACCGGCCCACACCCCATACCCAAGCCTTTCCAATCAATTTGACCCAAAAAATTTCTTAGGCTATTAAAATCAGCTTTTCGAAAATCTGGCACTTTAACAGAATTTTCTCCTACTGGTCTATTCCATTCTATGCTAAATCTGATTTCTTTGTGATCACTGTTCCCTAGCTCACTCCCTATTTCGATGTCATTAATTTGCGTTTCCCTGTTAGTTAACACTAAATCTAAAATATTATTTTCCCGTGTTGGTTCCTTAATGTGTTGCGTAAGAAAGCAATCGTCAATTAATTCTAGAAAATCTTCTGCTTCACTATTCCCTGTTTTGTTCAACCAGTTTATTCCGCTAAAATTAAAGTCACCCATGACATAAATACTGTTAGATCTAGATGCTCTAGATATTTCATCCCATAGATGCTTTGCTTCCATTCTGTCTAAATTTGGTGGCCTATATATTACTCCTATTATAATATTATTAGCTTTTTCGTTTAATTCAATCCAAATAGTTTCTGTGTGTGGCTCTGTTTTGATTCCCTCTTTGAGACTACATTTCAAATTGTCCCTAACATATATGGCTACTCCACCTCCTCGTCTAATATATCTATCTGTGTGAAATAGTTTAAATCCATATATTTGATATTCAGCTAATAGTTCTCTATTTTCTACATTCATCCACGTTTCGGTAAGTGCAATAATATCTATTTTTTCTGTGCAGACAAGAGCATTTAATTCGTTAATTTTATTTCTTAGACTTCTACTGTTAGTGTAATATACCCTAAGTGAATTGTTATTTTGCGGACCTTCTCTTTCCCTGATCGTTTTGCCAATTCCTTTCTCCCACAAACACATACTTTTATTACCTCCTTCCTCCAAATCAATTCCCATACCTCTATCTACTAACAGTTTAAACCCAAACAAACACCTCTAACCACTTCTAGCGAGTTCGCAACAGCAACAACCCCAGCTCTCGATAGATGCACCCCATCACGAGCATACATTTCATTTCTTCCATAGAAGTGTTCCCAGTTGTCTATGAAAGATATTGCATTTGATTTGCAATATCTTTCCAGCCGGCAATTGACACCAAGTGCCCTCGATATCCATTCATTTCCCACTCCCTTTCTTGGAAGAATGCCACATATGATCGGGATTCCTCCCTTGCTCCTAACTAACTCTATGGCTGTTTTATACCTCTGAATCAGTTCCTCACTCCTGACTCGACCAACATCATTTCCTCCCACGCTAATGCAAATAATGGGATTGTTCCCATTACCAGCCATAATATCATTCATGTTGTTTATAATATCACCAATGCCAGCTCCGGGATAGCAAACCCTTAACCTGTTCCCCCTATCTCTAGCACAAAACGTTCTATCCAAATACCTTATCTGGGAATCTCCCACAACTAATGTTTGCTTAGGTACTTCCTTTACTTTCTGAGGGGCCTGCGCTTCCTTTCTCTTCGTTGCTTTCCCTTTTGCGCGATCCACAAAATTCATACAACTGGTTAGAAATGTTAAAAAAGAGATTAGGAAAGCAAAAAGAAACTATGAAGTTCGCATAGCAGAGCAAGCAAAGTCAAATCCTAAAGGTTTTTTTCAGTTATATCGAACTAAGACTAGGGAAAGGATAGGTCCATTAAAATCTGAGACAGGTCAAATAACGGATAATGACAAGGAGATGAGTAGTATTTTTAACAAATATTTTATATCTGTATTTACTAAAGAAGAACTTAACAATATGCCTTCAGCCGAACACGTCTATGTGGGTGGGGATGAGGACAGGTTGACTAGTTTAGCAGTAACCAGGGAGGATGTAATTAAACAATTAGAAAAACTAAAACCAAACAAATCCCTACGGCCCGATGAAGTGTTTGCCAGAGTGCTTAAAGAATGCAAAGAGGAGCTTTCCTAGTCACTGTCTACCATATTTAATAAATCAATAGAGTCAGGCAGAGTGCCAGAGTCATGGAAGGTAGCTAATGTGGTACCAATTTTTAAGAAAGGAGATAGATCACTTGCGTCAAACTATCGGCCAATTAGCCTAACGTCTCTTGTGGGAAAGTTACTTGAATCAATAATTGCAAATACAATTCGTCTCCATCTTGAAAAACATAAATTAATAAACGAGTCGCAACATGGTTTTACAAATGGCCGTTCATGTTTAACAAATTTGCTAACCAGTCAGGTGCAGTCACAGTGAGAGGTTGTGTTAGCTGGAGCTCCGATTCTAGTAACATTATTATTGCAATAATGGAAGGATTAGTAAAGGATTTGGTGAGTCTGGTTGGAGCTCTGAGAGCAGAGATGGATTCCCTGCGGGAGGAGGTACGACGGCTTAGACTTCGGGAGGAAACGAAGGAGGAGGCCAGTGTTGACGGGACCTCATTAAGAAAGACTGACGGGACCAGTTTTAAGAAGACCTCGTCTTGGTAAGTTGTGAAAGACAGGGGTCTTAAGAAGACCTTGGCAAAACCGACAACTAATAGCCTACACCTAAGGACTTTTAATGCATTTGACGTATTAGAGGACGAGTGCTGTGTTGAACCTGTTGTTCAACAAGGTGGCAAAGACAAAGTAACGAGGAGCATTGAAGCGCAGGCCCCCTCAAACTCGAAAGGAAAAGGGAGAATCGAAGAGAATTTTGGTTGTGGGAGATTCCCAGGTGAGGTATTTAAACAGAACGTTTTGTGCCAGAGACAGGTGGAACAGATTAAGGGTTTGCTATCCGGGAGCTGGAATTGGTGATATTGTTGGAAACATGAATGATATTATGACGGGAAATGGAAACAAACCCATTATTTGTATTAGTGCAGGGGATAATGATGTTGGGCGAGTTAGGAGTGAGGAACTAATACAGAGATTTAGGACAGCCATTGAATTAGTTAGGAGCAAGGGAGGAATCCCGATCATATGTGGCATTCTTCCAAGAAAGGGAGTGGGAAATGAATGGATGTCAAGGGCACTTGGAGTCAATTGCCGGCTGGAAAGATATTGCAAATCAAATGCAATATCTTTCATAGACAACTGGGAACACTTCTACGGAAGAAATGAAATGTATGCTCGTGATGGGATGCATCTATCGAGAGCTGGGGTTGTTGCTGTTGCGAACTCGTTGGAAGAAGTGGTTAGAGGTGTTTGTTTGGGTTTAAACTCTTAGTAGATAGAGGTATGGGAATTGATTTGGAAGAAGGAGGTAATAAAAGTATGTGTTTGTGGGAGAAAGGAATTGGCAAAATGATCAGGGAAAGAGAAGGGCCTCAAAATAACAATTCACTTAGGGTATATTACACTAACAGTAGAAGGCTAAGAAATAAAATTAACGAATTAAATGCTCTTGTCTGCACAGAAAAAATAGATATTATTGCACTTACCGAAACGTGGATGAATGTAGAAAATAGAGAACTATTAGCTGAATATCAAATAAATGGATTTAAACTATTTCACATAGATAGATATATTAGACGAGGAGGTGGAGTAGCCATATATGTTAGGGACAATTTGAAATGTAGTCTCAAAGAGGGAATCAAAACTGAGCCACACACAGAAACTATTTGGATAGAATTAAGCGAAAAAGCTAATAATATTATAATAGGAGTTATATATAGGCCACCAAATTTAGACAGAATGGAAGCAAAGCATCTATGGGATGAAATATCTAGAGCATCTAGATCTAACAGTATTTATGTCATGGGTGACTTTAATTTTAGTGGAATAAACTGGTTGAACAAAACAGGGAATAGTGAAGCAGAAGATTTTCTAGAATTAATTGACGATTGCTTTCTTACGCAACACATTAAGGAACCAACACGGGAAAATAATATTTTAGATTTAGTGTTAACTAACAGGGAAACACAAATTAATGACATCGAAATAGGGAGTGAGCTAGGGCACAGTGATCACAGTGTAGTGGTAAGACACTCGCCTGGCGTTCCGCAAGCGCTATGTCATGGGTTCGTATCCTGGCCGGGGAGGATTTACTGGGCGCAATTCCTTAACTGTAGCCTCTGTTTAACGCAACAGTAAAATGTGTACTTGGATGAAAAAACGATTCTTTGCGGCAGGGGATCGTATTCCAGGGACGATAGGATTAAGGACTTGCCCGAAACGTAACGCGTACTAGTGGCTATACAAGAATGTAACAACTCTTGTATATATCTCAAAAAAAAAAAAAATCAGATTTAGCATAGAATGGAATAGACCTGTAGGAGAAAATTCTGTTAAAGTGCCAGATTTTCGAAAAGCTGATTTTAATAGCCTAAGAAATTTTTTGGGTCAAATTGATTGGAAAGTCTTGGGTTTGGGGTGTGGGCCGGTCTTGGAGCGAGACATGAACCCAGCGATAGGTGACTTAAATGTGGATTTCGATGTGGATTCAATATATAACTTATTTAAGAATATTCTAAACAAAGCACAGGAACGTAGTATACCATACAAATTGAATAGATCGAATACTAATGACCCAAAGTGGATAACAAAGAATTTGAAGAACCTTATAGGTAAAAAGAGAGCTTGGTACAAAAAGATTAAAAATGGGGAGGTCACTTTAGAACAGGAATTCGTTCAACTGGTTAGAAATGTTAAAAAAGAGATAAGGAAAGCAAAAAGAAACTATGAAATTCGCATAGCAGGGCAAGCAAAGACAAATCCTAAAGGGTTTTTTTCAGTTATATCGTACTAAGACTAGGGAAAGGATAGGTCCATTAAAAACTGAGACAGGTCAAATAACAGATAGTGATGAAGAGATGAGTAGTATTTTTAATAAATATTTTGTATCTGTATTTACTAAAGAGGAACTTAACAATATGCCTTCAGCCGAACATGTCTATGTGGGTGGGGACGAGGACAGGTTGACGAGTTTAGCAGTTACCAGGGAGGATGTTCTTAAACAAATAGTAAAACTCAAACCAAACAAATCCCCAGGGCCGGATGAAGTGTTTGCCAGGGTGCTTAAAGAATGCAAAGAGGAGCTTTGTGACCCAATGTCAACCATAATTAATAAATCGATAGAGTCAGGCAGAGTGCCTGAGTTTTGGAAAGTTGCTAATGTGATACCAGTTTTTAAGAAAGGAGATAGATCACTTGCGTCTAACTATCGACCAATTAGCCAAACGTCTATTGTGGGAAAGTTACTCGAACCTATAATAGCAAATAAAATTCGTCTTCATCTTGAAAAACATAAATTAATAATTGAGTCGCAGCATGGTTTTGTAAATGGCCGTTCATGTTTAACAAATTTGTTATCTTTTTATTCTAGCATAGTTGAGGCAGTTGATAGTGGTAAGAATTGTGATGTTGTGTACCTTGACTTTAGCAAAGCTTTTGATACAGTGCCACATGAAAGACTGATTAAAAAGATAGAGTCTCATGGTATTGGGGGTGCTATATTAAGCTGGATTAGGGCATGGCTATACCAAAGGAAACAAAGAATTAGTATAAATGGAATCAAGTCAGAGTGGGAAAATGTTGTAAGTGGAGTGCCTCAAGGCTCTGTCCTGGGACCTTTGTTGTTTATAATATATATAAATGATTTGGATTCAGGTTTGAGTAGCAACATTTGCAAATTTGCCGATGATACGAAAATCGGTACATAAGAAAATAAGAACAAAGGTAACTGCAGAATGCCTATTGGCCCATTCGAGGCAGCTCCTATTCTATAACCACCCAATCCCACTCATATACTTGTCCAACCCGCGCTTGAAACAATCGAGGGACCCCACCTCCACTACGTTACGCGGCAATTGGTTCCACAAATCAACAACCCTGTTACTGAACCAGTATTTACCCAAGTCTTTCCTAAATCTAAACTTATCCAATTTATACCCATTATTTCGTGTTCTTTCCTGTGTTGATACTTTTAATACCCTATTAATATCCCCCTTGTTATGTCCATTCACCCACTAGTAAACCTCTATCATGTCGCCCCTAACTCTTCGCCTTTCCAGTGAATGCAACTTAAGCTTTGTTAATCTTTCTTCATATGAAAGATTTCTAATTTGGGGAATTAACTTAGTCATCCTACGCTGGACACGTTCAAGTGAATTTATATCCATTCTATAATATGGCGACCAAAACTGAACTGCATAATCTAAATGGGGCCTAACTAGAGCAAGATATAGCTTGAGAACCACACCAGGTGTCTTGTTACTAACGCTGCGATTAATAAATCCAAGTGTCCGATTTGCCTTATTACGAACATTTATGCATTGATCCTTTTGTTTTAAATTCTTACTAATCATAACTCCCAGATCCCTTTCGCAATCCGACTTCGCAATCACAACACCATCTAGCTCGTATCTTGTAACTCTATCATCATTACCTAACCTCAGAACTTTACATTTATCAGCATTAAACTGCATCTGCCAATCCTTTGACCATTTCAAAACCCTATCTAGATCAACTTGAAGTGATAGTGAGTCCTCCTCCGAATTAATTTCCCTACCGATTTTCGTATCATCGGCAAATTTGCAAATGTTGCTACTCAAACCTGAATCTAAATCATTTATATATATTATAAACAACAGAGGTCCCAGGACAGAGCCTTGAGGCACTCCGCTTACAACATTTTCCCACTCTGACTTGATTCCATTTATACTAACTCTCTGTTTCCTTTGGTATAGCCATGCCCTAATCCAGCTTAATATAGCACCCCCAATACCATGAGACTCTATCTTTTTAATCAGTCTTTCATGTGGCACTGTATCAAAAGCTTTGCTAAAGTCAAGGTATACAACATCGCAATCCTTACCACTATCAACTGCCTCAACAATGCTAGAATAAAAAGATAACAAATTTGTTAAACATGAACGGCCATTTATAAAACCATGTTGAGACTCAATTATTAATTTATGTTTTTCAAGATGAAGACGAATTTTATTTGCTATTATAGATTCGAGTAACTTTCCCACAATAGACGTTAGGCTAATTGGTCGATAGTTAGACGCAAGTGATCTATCTCCTTTCTTAAAAACTGGTATCACATTAGCAACTTTCCAAAACTCTGGCACTCTGCCTGACTCTATTGATTTATTAAATATGGTTGACAGTGGGTCACAAAGCTCCTCTTTGCATTCTTTAAGCACCCTGGCAAACACTTCATCCGGCCCTGGGGATTTGTTTGGTTTGAGTTTTACTATTTGTTTAAGAACATCCTCCCTGGTAACTGCTAAACTCGTCAACCTGTCCTCGTCCCCACCCACATAGATTTGTTCAGCTGAAGGCATATTGTTAAGTTCCTCTTTAGTAAATACAGATACAAAATATTTATTAAAAATACTACTCATCTCTTCATCACTATCTGTTATTTGACCTGTATCAGTTTTTAATGGACCTATCCTTTCCCTAGTCTTAGTACGATATAACTGAAAAAACCCTTTAGGATTTGTCTTTGCTTGCCCTGCTATGCGAACTTCATAGTTTCTTTTTGCTTTCCTTATCTCTTTTTTAACATTTCTAACCAGTTGTACGAATTCCTGTTCTAAAGTGACCTCCCCATTTTTAATCCTTTTGTACCAAGCTCTCTTTTTACCTATAAGAACATAAGAACATAAGAACAAAGGTAACTGCAGAAGGCCTATTGGCCCATACGAGGCAGCTCCTATTCTATAACCACCCAATCCCACTCATATACTTGTCCAACCCGTGCTTGAAACAATCGAGGGACCCCACCTCCACAATGTTACGCGGCAATTGGTTCCACAAATCAACAACCCTGTTACTGAACCAGTATTTACCCAAGTCTTTCCTAAATCTAAACTTATCCAATTTGATAAGTTTTAAACTTAATTATCCAATTTATATCCATTGTTTCGTGTTCTGTCCTGTGTTGATACTTTTAATACCCTATTAATATCCCCCCGGTTATGTCCATTCATCCACTTGTAAACCTCTATCATGTCACCCCTAACTCTTCGCCTTTCCAGTGAATGCAACTTAAGCTTTGTTAATCTTTCTTCATATGAAAGATTTCTAATTTGGGGAATTAACTTAGTCATCCTACGCTGGACACGTTCAAGTGAATTTATATCCATTCTATAATATGGCGACCAAAACTGAACTGCATAATCTAAATGGGGCCTAACTAGAGCAAGATATAGCTTGAGAACCACACCAGGTGTCTTGTTACTAACGCTGCGATTAATAAATCCAAGTGTCCGATTTGCCTTATTACGAACATTTATGCATTGATCCTTTTGTTTTAAATTCTTACTAATCATAACTCCCAGATCCCTTTCGCAATCCGACTTCGCAATCACAACACCATCTAGCTCGTATCTTGTAACTCTATCATCATTACCTAACCTCAGAACTTTACATTTATCAGCATTAAACTGCATCTGCCAATCCTTTGACCATTTCAAAACCCTATCTAGATCAACTTGAAGTGATAGTGAGTCCTCCTCCGAATTAATTTCCCTACCGATTTTCGTATCATCGGCAAATTTGCAAATGTTGCTACTCAAACCTGAATCTAAATCATTTATATATATTATAAACAACAGAGGTCCCAGGACAGAGCCTTGAGGCACTCCACTTACAACATTTTCCCACTCTGACTTGATTCCATTTATACTAACTCTCTGTTTCCTTTGGTATAGCCATGCCCTAATCCAGCTTAATATAGCACCCCCAATACCATGAGACTCTATTTTTTTAATCAGTCTTTCATGTGGCACTGTATCAAAAGCTTTGCTAAAGTCAAGGTATACAACATCGCAATCCTTACCACTATCAACTGCCTCAACAATGCTAGAATAAAAAGATAACAAATTTGTTTAACATGAACGGCCATTTATAAAACCATGTTGCGACTCAATTATTAATTTATGTTTTTCAAGATGAAGACGAATTTTATTTGCTATTATAGATTCGAGTAACTTTCCCACAATAGACGTTAGGCTAATTGGTCGATAGTTAGACGCAAGTGATCTATCTCCTTTCTTAAAAACTGGTATCACATTAGCAACTTTCCAAAACTCTGGCACTCTGCCTGACTCTATTGATTTATTAAATATGGTTGACAGTGGGTCACAAAGCTCCTCTTTGCATTCTTTAAGCACCCTGGCAAACACTTCATCCGGCCCTGGGGATTTGTTTGGTTTGAGTTTTACTATTTGTTTAAGAACATCCTCCCTGGTAACTGCTAAACTCGTCAACCTGTCCTCGTCCCCACCCACATAGACTTGTTCGGCTGAAGGCATATTGTTAAGTTCCTCTTTAGTAAATACAGATACAAAATATTTATTAAAAATACTACTCATCTCTTCATCACTATCTGTTATTTGACCTGTCTCAGTTTTTAATGGACCTATCCTTTCCCTAGTCTTAGTACGATATAACTGAAAAAACCCTTTAGGATTTGTCTTTGCTTGCCCTGCTATGCGAACTTCATAGTTTCTTTTTGCTTTCCTTATCTCTTTTTTAACATTTCTAACCAGTTGTACGAATTCCTGTTCTAAAGTGACCTCCCCATTTTTAATCCTTTTGTACCAAGCTCTCTTTTTACCTATAAGGTTCTTCAAATTCTTTGTTATCCACTTTGGGTCATTAGTATTCGATCTATTCAATTTGTATGGTATACTACGTTCCTGTGCTTTGTTTAGAATATTCTTAAATAAGTTATATATTGAATCCACATCGAAATCCCCATTTAAGTCACCTATCGCTGGGTTCATGTCTCGCTCCAAGACCGGCCCACACCCCATACCCAAGACTTTCCAATCAATTTGACCCAAAAAAATTCTTAGGCTATTAAAATCAGCTTTTCGAAAATCTGGCACTTTAACAGAATTTTCTCCTACTGGTCTATTCCATTCTAGGCTAAATCTGATTTCTTTGTGATCACTGCTCCCTAGCTCACTCCCTATTTCGATGTCATTAATTTGCGTTTCCCTGTTAGTTAATACTAAATCTAAAATATTATTTTCCCGTGTTGGTTCCTTAATGTGTTGCGTAAGAAAGCAATCGTCAATTAATTCTAGAAAATCTTCTGCTTCACTATTCCCTGTTTTGTTCAACCAGTTTATTCCGCTAAAATTAAAGTCACCCATGACATAAATACTGTTAGATCTAGATGCTCTAGATATTTCATCCCATAGATGCTTTGCTTCCATTCTGTCTAAATTTGGTGGCCTATATATTACTCCTATTATAATATTATTAGCTTTTTCGTTTAATTCAATCCAAATAGTTTCTGTGTGTGGCTCTGTTTTGATTCCCTCTTTGAGACTACATTTCAAATTGTCCCTAACATATATGGCTACTCCACCTCCTCGTCTAATATATCTATCTGTGTGAAATAGTTTAAATCCATATATTTGATATTCAGCTAATAGTTCTCTATTTTCTACATTCATCCACGTTTCGGTAAGTGCAATAATATCTATTTTTTCTGTGCAGACAAGAGCATTTAATTCGTTAATTTTATTTCTTAGACTTCTACTGTTAGTGTAATATACCCTAAGTGAATTGTTATTTTGCGGACCTTCTCTTTCCCTGATCGTTTTGCCAATTCCTTTCTCCCACAAACACATACTTTTATTACCTCCTTCCTCCAAATCAATTCCCATACCTCTATCTACTAACAGTTTAAACCCAAACAAACACCTCTAACCACTTCTTCTAACGAGTTCGCAACAGCAACAACCCCAGCTCTCGATAGATGCACCCCATCACGAGCATACATTTCATTTCTTCCATAGAAGTGTTCCCAGTTGTCTATGAAAGATATTGCATTTGATTTGCAATATCTTTCCAGCCGGCAATTGACACCAAGTGCCCTCGATATCCATTCATTTCCCACTCCCTTTCTTGGAAGAATGCCACATATGATCGGGATTCCTCCCTTGCTCCTAACTAACTCTATGGCTGTTTTATACCTCTGAATCAGTTCCTCACTCCTAACTCGACCAACATCATTTCCTCCCACGCTAATGCAAATAATGGGATTGTTCCCATTACCAGCCATAATATCATTCATGTTGTTTATAATATCACCAATGCCAGCTCCGGGATAGCAAACCCTTAACCTGTTCCCCCTATCTCTAGCACAAAACGTTCTATCCAAATACCTTATCTGGGAATCTCCCACAACTAATGTTTGCTTAGGTACTTCCTTTACTTTCTGAGGGGCCTGCGCTTCCTTTCTCTTCGTTGCTTTCCCTTTTGCGCGATCCACAGTCTCTCCACAGCACTCGTCCTCCAAAACGTCAAATGAATTAGAAGTTGCTATGGCGTTTGAAGGCGGCTTTATCAAAGTCTTCTTAAGGCCCCTGTCTTTCACAACTCTCCAAGACGAGGTCCCTTTACTGCTGGTCTCCTCCTTCGTTACTTCTCGTTGTTTTTTGAGCTGACGCACCTCCTCCCGCAGAAAGTCCAACTCTGTCCTCAGGGCTCCCACTAGAGTCACCAGGTCCTTAACTACAACTTCCATATTGCAATGATAATATAACAAGGTTCTTCAAATTCTTTGTTATCCACTTTGGGTCATTAGTATTCGATCTATTCAATTTGTATGGTATACTACGTTCCTGTGCTTTGTTTAGAATATTCTTAAATAAGTTATATATTGAATCCACATCGAAATCCCCATTTAAGTCACCTATCGCTGGGTTCATGTCTCGCTCCAAGACCGGCCCACACCCCATACCCAAGACTTTCCAATCAATTTGACCCAAAAAATTTCTTAGGCTATTAAAATCAGCTTTTCGAAAATCTGGCACTTTAACAGAATTTTCTCCTACTGGTCTATTCCATTCTATGCTAAATCTGATTTCTTTGTGATCACTGTTCCCTAGCTCACTCCCTATTTCGATGTCATTAATTTGCGTTTCCCTGTTAGTTAACACTAAATCTAAAATATTATTTTCCCGTGTTGGTTCCTTAATGTGTTGCGTAAGAAAGCAATCGTCAATTAATTCTAGAAAATCTTCTGCTTCACTATTCCCTGTTTTGTTCAACCAGTTTATTCCGCTAAAATTAAAGTCACCCATGACATAAATACTGTAAGATCTAGATGCTCTAGATATTTCATCCCATAGGTGCTTTGCTTCCATTCTGTCTAAATTTGGTGGCCTATATATTACTCCTATTATAATATTATTAGCTTTTTCGTTTAATTCTATCCAAATAGTTTCTGTGTGTGGCTCTGTTTTGATTCCCTCTTTGAGACTACATTTCAAATTGTCCCTAACATATATGGCTACTCCACCTCCTCGTCTAATATATCTATCTGTGTGAAATAGTTTAAATCCATATATTTGATATTCAGCTAATAGTTCTCTATTTTCTACATTCATCCACGTTTCGGTAAGTGCAATAATATCTATTTTTTCTGTGCAGACAAGAGCATTTAATTCGTTAATTTTATTTCTTAGACTTCTACTGTTAGTGTAATATACCCTAAGTGAATTGTTATTTTGCGGACCTTCTCTTTCCCTGATCGTTTTGCCAATTCCTTTCTCCCACAAACACATACTTTTATTACCTCCTTCCTCCAAATCAATTCCCATACCTCTATCTACTAACAGTTTAAACCCAAACAAACACCTCTAACCACTTCTTCTAACGAGTTCGCAACAGCAACAACCCCAGCTCTCGATAGATGCACCCCATCACGAGCATACATTTCATTTCTTCCATAGAAGTGTTCCCAGTTGTCTATGAAAGATATTGCATTTGATTTGCAATATCTTTCCAGCCGGCAATTGACACCAAGTGCCCTCGATATCCATTCATTTCCCACTCCCTTTCTTGGAAGAATGCCACATATGATCGGGATTCCTCCCTTGCTCCTAACTAACTCTATGGCTGTTTTATACCTCTGAATCAGTTCCTCACTCCTAACTCGACCAACATCATTTCCTCCCACGCTAATGCAAATAATGGGATTGTTCCCATTACCAGCCATAATATCATTCATGTTGTTTATAATATCACCAATGCCAGCTCCGGGATAGCAAACCCTTAACCTGTTCCCCCTATCTCTAGCACAAAACGTTCTATCCAAATACCTTATCTGGGAATCTCCCACAACTAATGTTTGCTTAGGTACTTCCTTTACTTTCTGAGGGGCCTGCGCTTCCTTTCTCTTCGTTGCTTTCCCTTTTGCGCGATCCACAGTCTCTCCACAGCACTCGTCCTCCAAAACGTCAAATGAATTAGAAGTTGCTATGGCGTTTGAAGGCGGCTTTATCAAAGTCTTCTTAAGGCCCCTGTCTTTCACAACTCTCCAAGACGAGGTCCCTTTACTGCTGGTCTCCTCCTTCGTTACTTCTCGTTGTTTTTTGAGCTGACGCACCTCCTCCCGCAGAAAGTCCAACTCTGTCCTCAGGGCTCCCACTAGAGTCACCAGGTCCTTAACTACAACTTCCATATTGCAATGATAATATAACAAGGTTCTTCAAATTCTTTGTTATCCACTTTGGGTCATTAGTATTCGATCTATTCAATTTGTATGGTATACTACGTTCCTGTGCTTTGTTTAGAATATTCTTAAATAAGTTATATATTGAATCCACATCGAAATCCCCATTTAAGTCACCTATCGCTGGGTTCATGTCTCGCTCCAAGACCGGCCCACACCCCATACCCAAGACTTTCCAATCAATTTGACCCAAAAAATTTCTTAGGCTATTAAAATCAGCTTTTCGAAAATCTGGCACTTTAACAGAATTTTCTCCTACTGGTCTATTCCATTCTATGCTAAATCTGATTTCTTTGTGATCACTGTTCCCTAGCTCACTCCCTATTTCGATGTCATTAATTTGCGTTTCCCTGTTAGTTAACACTAAATCTAAAATATTATTTTCCCGTGTTGGTTCCTTAATGTGTTGCGTAAGAAAGCAATCGTCAATTAATTCTAGAAAATCTTCTGCTTCACTATTCCCTGTTTTGTTCAACCAGTTTATTCCGCTAAAATTAAAGTCACCCATGACATAAATACTGTAAGATCTAGATGCTCTAGATATTTCATCCCATAGGTGCTTTGCTTCCATTCTGTCTAAATTTGGTGGCCTATATATTACTCCTATTATAATATTATTAGCTTTTTCGTTTAATTCTATCCAAATAGTTTCTGTGTGTGGCTCTGTTTTGATTCCCTCTTTGAGACTACATTTCAAATTGTCCCTAACATATATGGCTACTCCACCTCCTCGTCTAATATATCTATCTGTGTGAAATAGTTTAAATCCGTATATTTGATATTCAGCTAATAGTTCTCTATTTTCTACATTCATCCACGTTTCGGTAAGTGCAATAATATCTATTTTTTCTGTGCAGACAAGAGCATTTAATTCGTTAATTTTATTTCTTAGACTTCTACTGTTAGTGTAATATACCCTAAGTGAATTGTTATTTTGCGGACCTTCTCTTTCCCTGATCGTTTTGCCAATTCCTTTCTCCCACAAACACATACTTTTATTACCTCCTTCCTCCAAATCAATTCCCATACCTCTATCTACTAACAGTTTAAACCCAAACAAACACCTCTAACCATTTCTTCCAACGAGTTCGCAACAGCAACAACCCCAGCTCTCGATAGATGCACCCCATCACGAGCATACATTTCATTTCTTCCATAGAAGTGTTCCCAGTTGTCTATGAAAGATATTGCATTTGATTTGCAATATCTTTCCAGCCGGCAATTGACACCAAGTGCCCTCGATATCCATTCATTTCCCACTCCCTTTCTTGGAAGAATGCCACATATGATCGGGATTCCTCCCTTGCTCCTAACTAATTCTATGGCTGTTTTACGGTAGGGAAATTAATTCGGAGGAGGACTCACTATCACTTCAAGTTGATCTAGATAGGGTTTTGAAATGGTCAAAGGATTGGCAGATGCAGTTTAATGCTGATAAATGTAAAGTTCTGAGGTTAGGTAATGATGATAGAGTTACAAGATACGAGCTGGATGGTGTTGAGATTGCGAAGTCGGATTGCGAAAGGGATCTGGGAGTTATGATTAGTAAGAATTTAAAACAAAAGGATCAATACATAAATGTTCGTAATAAGGCAAATCGAACTCTTGGATTTATTAATCGCAGCGTTAGTAACAAGACACCTGGTGTGGTTCTCAAGCTATATCTTGCTCTAGTTAGGCCCCATTTAGATTATGCAGTTCAGTTTTGGTCACCATATTATAGAATGGATATAAATTCACTTGAACGTGTCCAGCGTAGGATTACTAAGTTAATTCCCCAAATTAGAAATCTTTCATATGAAGAAAGATTAACAAAGCTTAAGTTGCATTCACTGGAAAGGCGAAGAGTTAGGGGTGACATGATAGAGGTTTACAAGTGGGTGTATGGACATAACAAAGAGCAACATACCTCTATCTACTAACAGTTTAAACCCAAACAAACACCTCTAACCATTTCTTCCAACGAGTTCGCAACAGCAACAACCCCAGCTCTCGATAGATGCACCCCATCACGAGCATACATTTCATTTCTTCCATAGAAGTGTTCAGTGTTTAATACCCTATTAATATCTTAATATCTATTAAGATATTAATAGGGTATTAAAAGTATCAACACAAGACAGAACACGAAACAATGGGAATAAATTGGATAAGTTTAGATATAGGAAAGACTTGGGTAAATACTGGTTCAGTAACTGGGTTGTTGATTTGTGGAACCAATTACCGCGTAACGTGCTGGAGGTGGGGTCCCTCGATTGTTTCAAGCGCGGGCTGGACAAGTATATGAGTGGGATTGGGTGGTTATAAATAGGAGCTGCCTCGTATGGGCCAATAGGCCTTCTGCAGTTGCCTTTGTTCTTATGTTCTTAACTTTTTATTCCAGCATAGTTGAGGCAGTTGATAGTAGTAAGGATTGTGATGTTGTGTACCTTAACTTTAGCAAAGCTTTTGATACAGTGCCACATGAAAGACTAATTAAAAAAATAAAAGCTCATGGTATTGGGGGTGCTATATTAACTTGGATTAGGGCATGGCTATTCCAAAGGAAACAGAGTTAGTATAAATGGGGTTAAGTCAGAGTGGGATAATGTTGTTAGTGGAGTACCTCAGGGCTCTGTCCTGGGACCTCTGTTGTTTATAATATATATAAATTATTTAGATTCAGGTTTGAGTAGCAACGTTTGCAAATTTGCCAATGATACGAAAATCGGTAGGGAAATTAATTCGGAGGAGGACTCACTATCACTTCAAGTTGATCTAGATAGGGTTTTGAAATGGTCAAATGATTGGCAAATGCAGTTTAATGCTGATAAATGTAAAGTTCTGAGGCTAGGAAATGATGATAGAGTTACAAGATACGAGCTAGATGGTGTTGAGATTGCGAAAGGGATCTGGGAGTTATGATTAGTAAGAATTTAAAACAAAAGGATCAATGCATAAAAGTTCGTAATAAGGCAAATCGGACACTTGGATTTATTAATCGCAGCGTTAGTAACAAGACACCTGGTGTGGTTCTCAAGCTATATCTTGCTCTAGTTAGGCCCCATTTAGACTATGCAGTTCAGTTTTGGTCGCCATATTATAGAATGGATATAAATTCACTTGAACGTGTCCAGCGTAGGATGACTAAGTTAATTCCCCAAATTAGAAATCTTTCATATAAAGAAAGATTAACATAGCTTAAGTTGCATTCACTGGAAAGGCGAAGAGTTAGGGGTGACATGATAGAGGTTTACAAGTGGGTGAATGGACATAACAAAGGGGATATTAATAGGGTATTAAAAGTATCAACACAAGACAGAACACGAAACAATGGGCATAAATTGGATAAGTTTAGATTTAGGAAAGTCTTGGGAAAATACTGGGTCAGTAACAGGGTTGTTGATTTAAGAACATAAGAACAAAGGCAACTGCAGAAGTCCTACTGGCCCATACGAGGCAGCTCCTATTTATAACCACCCAATCCCACTCATATACATATCCAACCCATGCTTGAAACAATCGAGGGTCCCCACCTCCACAATGTTATGCGGCAATTGGTTCCACAAATCAACAACCCTGTTACTGAAACAGTATTTACCCAAGTCTTTTCTAAATCTAAACTTATCCAATTTATACCCATTGTTTCGTGTTCTGTCTTGTGTTGATACTCTTTATACCCTATTAATAACCAATTTGTTATGTCCATTCATCCACTTGTAAACTTTGCATAGTAGGCTGAGAAGTGCGTTCTGGCTACTAGGTACGACATATATATATATATATATATATATATATATATATATATATATATATATATATATATATATATATATATATATATGTATATATATATATATATATGTCGTACCTAGTAGCCAGAACTCACTTTTTGGCCTACTATTCAAGGCCCGATTTGCCTAATAAGCCAAGTTTTCCTGAATTAATATATTTTTTCTAATTTTTTTCTTATGAAATGATAAAGCTACCCATTTCATTATGTATGAGGTCAATTTTTTTTTATTGGAGTTAAAATTAACGTAGATATATGACCGAACCTAACCAACCCTACCTAACCTAACCTAACCTATCTTTATAGGTTAGGTTTGGTTAGGTAGCCGAAAAAGTTAGGTTAGGTTAGGTTAGGTAGGTTAGGTAGTCGAAAAACAATTAATTCATGAAAACTTGGCTTACTAGGCAAATTTGGCCTTGCATAGTAGGCTGAGAAGTGAGTTCTGGCTACTAGGTACGACATATATATATATATCATTCTACTTTGCTCTGATGAAGGCGAATTAGCCGAAAACGCGTTAAGCATTTTCTATTTTTCATATGTGGTTATTCTGCATACTTGGATCAGTGTTTTTGTGATCATTGTTGCATATATAATATATATATATATATAATATATATATATATATATATATATATATATATATATATATATATATATATATATATATATATATATATATATATATATATAATGTTGTACCTAGTAGCCAGAACGTCGTACTCGGCCTACTATGCAAGGCCCGATTTGCCTAATAAGCCAAGTTTTCCTGAATTAATATGTTTTCTCAAATTTTTTTCTTATGAAATGATAAAGCTACCCATTTCATTATGTATGAGGTCAATTTTTTTTATTGGAGTTAAAATTAACATAGATATATGACCGAACCTAACCAACCCTACCTAACCTAACTTAACCCATCTTTATAGGTTAGGTTAGGTTAGGTAGCAGAAAAAGTTAGGTTAGGTTAGGTTAGGTAGGTTAGCTAGTCGAAAAAACAATTAATTCATGAAAACTTGGCTTATTAGGCAAATCGAGCCTTGCATAGTAGGCTGAAAAGTGCGTTCTGGCTACTAGGTACGACATATATATATATATGTCGTACCTAATAGCCAGAACGCACTTCTCAGCCTACTATTCAAGGCCCGATTTGCCTAATAAGCCAAGTTTTCATGAATTAATGTTTTTTCGTCTACCTAACCTACCTAACCTAACCTAACCTAGCTTTTTTTGGCTACCTAACCTAACCTTACCTATAAATATAGGTTAGGTTAGGTTAGGTAGGGTTGGTTAAGTTCGGTCATATATCTACGTTAATTTTAACTCCAATAAAAAAAAATTGACCTCATACATAGAGAAAAGGGTTGCTTTATCATTTCATAAGAAAAAAATTATAGTAAATATATTAATTCAGGAAAACTTGGCTTATTAGGCAAATCGGGCCTTGAATAGTAGGCTGAGAAGTGAGTTCTGGCTACTAGGTACGACATATATATATATATATATATATATATATATATATATATATATATATATATATATATATATATATATATATATACTATGCAAGGCTCGATTTGCCTAATAAGCCAAGTTTTCATGAATTAATTGTTTTTCGACTACCTAACCTACCTAACCTAACCTAACCTAACTTTTTCGGCTACCTATCCTAACCTGACCTATAGAGATAGGTTAGGTTAGGTTAGGTAGGGTTGGTTAGGTTCGGTCATATATCTACGTTAATTTTAACTCCAATAAAAAAAAATTGACCTCATACATGATGAAATGGGTAGCTTTATCATTTCATAAGAAAAAAATTAGAGAAAATATATTAATTCAGGAAAACTTGGCTTATTAGGCAAATCGGGCCTTGCATAGTAGGCTGAAAAGTGCGTTCTGGCTACTAGGTACGACATATATATATATATATATATATATATATATATATATATATATATATATATATATATATATATATATATATATATATATTGTGGTCTCTTCCCACAACCAAACCATATATATATATATATATATATATATATATATATATATATATATATATATATGCAAACAAGCCTGAATGGTCCCCAGGACTATATACAACTGAAAACTCACACCCCAGAAGTGACTCGAACCCATACTCCCACAACTGGTATGTACAGGGACGCCTTAATCCGCTTGACCATCACGACCGGACATAAGGAAGTGATAGCCGAGGCTATATGAACCACTTCCCCGCCGGCACTCGGATGGTAATCTTGGGCATAGCATTTTATCAAATCACCTCATTCTTTGGGGCACACGTGAGGAACACAAATGCAAACAAGCCTGAATGGTCCCCAGGACTATATACAACTGAAAACTCACACCCCAGAAGTGACTCGAACCCATACTCCCACAACTGGTATGTACAGGGACGCCTTAATCCGCTTGACCATCACGACCGGACATAAGGAAGTGATAGCCGAGGCTATATGAACCACTTCCCCGCCGGCACTCGGATGGTAATCTTGGGCATAGCATTTTATCAAATCACCTCATTCCTCACGTGTGCCCCAAAGAATGAGGTGATTTGATAAAATGCTATGCCCAAGATTACCATCCGAGTGCCGGCGGGGAAGTGGTTCATATAGCCTCGGCTATCACTTCCTTATGTCCGGTCGTGATGGTCAAGCGGATTAAGGCGTCCCTGTACATACCAGTTGTGGGAGTATGGGTTCGAGTCACTTCTGGGGTGTGAGTTTTCAGTTGTATATAGTCCTGGGGACCATTCAGGCTTGTTTGCATTTGTGTTCCTCACGTGTGCCCCAAAGAATGAGGTGATTTGATAAAATGCTATGCCCAAGATTACCATCCGAGTGCCGGCGGGGAAGTGGTTCATATAGCCTCGGCTATCACTTCCTTATGTCCGGTCGTGATGGTCAAGCGGATTAAGGCGTCCCTGTACATACCAGTTGTGGGAGTATGGGTTCGAGTCACTTCTGGGGTGTGAGTTTTCAGTTGTATATAGTCCTGGGGACCATTCAGGCTTGTTTGCATTTGTGTTCCTCACGTGTGCCCCAAAGAATGAGGTGATTTGATAAAATGCTATGCCCAAGATTACCATCCGAGTGCCGGCGGGGAAGTGGTTCATATAGCCTCGGCTATCACTTCCTTATGTCCGGTCGTGATGGTCAAGCGGATTAAGGCGTCCCTGTACATACCAGTTGTGGGAGTATGGGTTCGAGTCACTTCTGGGGTGTGAGTTTTCAGTTATATATATATATATATATATATATATATATATATATATATATATATATATATATATATATATATATATATATATATATATATATATGGTTTGGTTGTGGGAAGAGACCACAATATATATATATATATATATATATATATATATATATATATATATATATATATATATATATATATATATATATATATATATATATATATATATATTAGTATATTTTGGTAGCAGTCTTTCCTGTAGACATATATTATTAAATATGACCGAAAAAGTAAGATTAATAATTCTAACACGAATTTTCTCAATCTTTCGTACATTACGCTTCACTGTTGGAGGTAAATAAAAAATCAATTCTCCAAAATTCATTTTTATTTCTAGTCTGACGCGACACGGGCGCGTTTCGTAAAACTTATTAAAACTTACATCTTTGAAAATGTAATAAGTTTTACGAAACGCGCCCGTGTCGCGTCAGACTAGAAATAAAAATGAATTTTGGAGAATTGATTTTTGATTTACCTCCAACAGTGAAGCGTAATGTACGAAAGATTGAGAAAATTCGTGTTAGAATTATTAATCTTACTTTTTCGGTCATATTTAATATATATATATATATATATATATATATATATATATATATATATATATATATATATATATATATATATATATATATATATATATATATATATATATAAACAATATATATATATAAACAATCCTCACTGCAGTCCAGGAACATTGCCCAAGCATTCTCCCGTTTGTGTCAGCAGGCCACAGCAAAGACTCAACCCTCCTGTTTGGCAAACATGATGTCACCTCAGCAGAGGGAATTCAACAGGGTGACCCACTTGCACCGTTCCTCTTTTGCATAGTGGTTCGAGAAATTACAACCAGACTGTCCAGTGAGCTCAACATCTGGTTCCTGGATGATGGCACTCTGGCAGGCACACAAGATTCCCTACTAGAAGACCTACAGCTGGTGAAGACACGGGGGGAGTCCATGGGTCTCGTTCTTAACCCCTCTAAGTGCGAAATTATTGCATCCAGTGAAGTAATCATTAGAGCAGTGAAATCAGTTTTACCAGAAGCCTCAGTCGTTAAACCTACCGACAGCACACTACTCGGAGCACCTCTGGGCCACAATGCCATTGCTACAGTCCTTGACGAAAAGTTTAGAGACCTAAAGAGGATGGAAGAGAGAATTGGGGACTTGGACTCCCACGATGCCCTCTACAGAATGAAAAAGAATAAAGAGAAACAGAATGCTGATGTGATATACACGGACTTCGCAAAGGCTTTCGATAAATGTGACCATGGCGTGATAGCACACAAAATGAAGTCAATGGGAATAACCGGTAAAGTAGGACGCTGGATACTCAGTTTTCTGTCAAACAGGACTCAGCGAGTAACTGTCAACCATATAAAATCTAGTCCAAGTGCAGTGAAAAGCTCTGTACCTCAGGGTACAGTCCTTGCACCGCTGCTTTTCCTTATTCTCATATCAGATATAGACAAAAATACAAGTCACAGCTTCGTATCATCCTTTGCAGATGACACAAAAATCAGTATGAAAATTACCTCGGCTGAGGACATTGAAAAACTTCAAGCTGATATTAATAAAGTTTTCGACTGGGCATCAGAAAATAACATGATGTTTAACAGTGATAAATTCCAGGTACTCAGGTACGGTAAAAATGAGGATCTTAAACATAATACAGAGTACAAAACACAATCAAATGTACCCATAGTAGGAAAAGTGCATGTAAAGGATTTGGGAATAATAATGTCTGACGACCTAACGTTTAAGGAGCATAACCAAGCAAATATTGCGACAGCCAGAAAAATGATAGGATGGATTACGAGAACTTTCAAATCCAGGGATCCCATCACAATGGTTGTACTCTTCAAGTCACTTGTGTTGTCCCGTCTTGAGTACTGCTCAGTACTCACTTCCCCCTTCAGAGCAGGAGAGATTGCTGAAATAGAGGGAATACAGAGAACATATACGGCACGCATAGACGCAATAAAGCACCTAAATTATTAGGATCGTCTCGAAGCCCTCCAAATGTACTCACTAGAAAGAAGACGAGAGAGATATCAAATAATATACACCTGGAAGATACTGGAGGGCCAAGTACCAAATCTACACAGTAAAATAACAACGTACTGGAGTGAACGACATGGAAGAAAATGTAGAATAGAACCAATGAAGAGCAGAGGTGCCATAGGCACAATCAGAGAACACTGTATAAACATCAGAGGTCCGCGGTTGTTCAACGTCCTCCCAGCAAGCATAAGAAATATTGCCGGAACAACCGTGGACATTTTCAAGAGGAAACTAGATTTATTCCTCCAAGGAGTGCCGGACCAACCGGGCTGTGGTGGGTATGTGGGCCTGTGGGCCGCTCCAAGCAACAGCCTGGTGGACCAAACTCTCACAAGTCGAGCCTGGCCTCGGGCCGGGCTTGGGGAGTAGAAGAACTCCCAGAACCCCATCAACCAGGTATCAACCAGGTACCTTCTCACAAAGTGCCTTACCTTGCCCAGGCTAACATACTTCTTAAGGTGTGCACAAACTTTTGGCAACCCACTTCTACATCAATATGATGAGCTCCTCAGGTCAATATTCAGGAAGGCGCTCAACCTAGATTTAGATGACAGTCAGTGGGACCAAGCAACACTACCAGTGTGATTTGGAGGGATAGGCATACGAAAGGCAACTGAGGTAGCACTTCCAGCAATCTTATCCTCATGTACAGCAGCCAACGAATTGGTAGGGCAGATCCTACCAGAGCGTATGAGAGAGACAGCGGGAACTCATGATCAAACGTTCATCGAAGCAGCCAGACAATGGGACACCATTGCACACCCTCAACCCCGACCACAAGTCCCAAAAGACCACAAGCAGGCCCACTGGGATAGCCCCTTAATGGAAAAGACTGTCACAGCAATGATTGACAACGCTGATGCTGAAAACAAAGCCCGCCTCCTAGCGGTAACAGCACCCCACGCCGGGGATTTTTTATTTGCTGTGCCCAATGCAGCCCTGGGAACTCGCCTCAGTCATGACGCTCTCCGCATTGGAGTTGCCCTTCGCCTTGCCGCCCCCATCCTCACCGAACATAGGTGCATCTGCGGAACTGCGATAGCAGACCAATATGGTCGTCATGGTCTGGTATGTCGTAAATCACAGGGTAAAATTGCAAGACATGAAGAAGTCAACGACATAATCAAGAGGAGCCTCGCCACAGCCCGCTGCCCGGCACAAAGAGAACCACACTTATCCAGACCTAACGACCCTCAGAAGCGCCCTGATGGGGTCACCTTGCTACCTTGGAAGGATGGTAAGCAATTGGTATGGGACTACACGTGCGCTGCCACACTGGCCAGTACCTACCTCCACTACAGCACACGTGAAAGCGGTGGTGCTGCTTCTTTCAGGGAATCACAGAAATTATTAAATACAGAGGTCTAGCACACTGCTACAGCTTTGTTCCGATCGGCTCGGAGACCCTCGGTTCGTGGGGAAAATGTGCATTGAAGTTCCTGAAGGAATTGGGGGACAAATTGATCAGTGCTACAAAAGACCAGAGAGCAAAAAGTTTCTTGTTCCAGCGCCTCAGTGTTGCGATTCAGAGGGGAAATGCCTGTTGCGTCTTGGGCACTAGTCCAACTTCAGAGGAATTCGAAGAAGTGTTTGACTTGCAACAATGATCGAACCCGTCTGTGACATTCATCAATGTTTCCCATTGTTGTGTTTTTCAAGAGATCCATAACCTTTAAGCACCTTTTTGCATTATTATTTTTGTATCAACACATGTATATCTTATAACCATCAAATGCATAATAAAGCACAAAAAATAAAAAAGGAAGGGGGTGGTAGGAGAAAAGCACACAGAAACTGTATTGGAGGGGATCTAAACATTCCCTCTAATGCATTATGCGTGGTTTCCTCCGAGGCTATGGGTCCCTTTTCTTCCAGCTAGAGGTGGTACTCCCTTCCATATATATATATATATATATATATATATATATATATATATATATATATATATATATATATATATATATATATATATATATATATATATATATATATATATATATATATATATATATATATATATATATATATATATGTCCTGGGGACCATTCAGGCTTGTTCGCATATATATATATATATATATATATATATATATATATATATATATATATATATATATATATATATATATATATATATATTATTAAATATGACCGAAAAAGTAAGATTAATGATTCTAACACGAATTTTCTCTATCTTTCTTACATTTCTTTTCACTGTTGATGGTAATTCAAAGATCAATTCTCCAAAATTCATTTTTATTTCTAGTCTGACGCGACACTTGAGCGCGTTTCGTAAAACTTATTACATTTTCAAAGACTTTAGTTTACAAACACACACCTGAAACTGAATAGAGCTTTCACATCTTCGAGGTTTATATCTACATTTCACATCTTCGAGGTTTATATCTACATTTCACATCTTCGAGGTTTATATCTACATATATATATATATATATATATATATATATATATATATATATATATATATATATATATATATATATATATATATATATATATATATGTCGTACCTAGTAGCCAGAACGCACTTCTCAGCCTACTATGCAAGGCCCGATTTGCCTAATAAGCCAAGTTTTCATGAAATAATGTTTTTTTCGACTACCTAACCTACCTAACCTAACCTAACCTAACCTAACTTTTTCGGCTACCTAACCTAACCTAGCCTATAAAGATAGGTTAGGTTAGGTTAGGTATGGTTGGATAGGTTCGGTCATATATCTACGTTAATTTTAACTCCAATAAAAAAAAATTGACCTCATACATAATGAAATGGGTAGCTTTATCTTTTCATAAGAAAAAAATTTGAGAAAATATATTAATTCAAGAAAACTTGGCTTATTAGGCAAAACGGGCCTTGCATAGTAAGCTGAGAAGTGCGTTCTGGCTACTAGGTATGACATATATATATATATATATATATATATATATATATATATATATATATATATATATATATATATATATATTGTGACGATAATCTCCTTCAAGAGATTGAGCCTGCTCTTCCCTCCATAATTACGTCGTTGAAATTATATAATACTACTATGGAAGAAATGTCCAACAACGACAACAACACCAGCAAGGTTTGCCAGAGCGCAAAACGTTGCAGCCAGAGACACCTGTTCAGACTCAAACCACCAAACTACCTGTTGATCGCTACCGGCTCCGCTGATTGGTCGCCGGTCTGGCTGCACCTGCACTCGCCCCCCCATACTACTTGATGTCTGGGGTCGCCACGACCTCAGACCTCAGAATGTTCAGTGCTTTCGTGGTTACCACTCCTCCCGGCTAGACGTTAGCGTGTACTGAGAGAGGTGGTAGCTTACAGCCAATATTCCAGCACCTTCCCTTTATTTTGTGTTGCACTTCTTGTTATTTTATCTTAACGTAACTTTTCATTGTGTCATTTAATTATTCTTATTATTTTGATTAATTGATTTTATTATACAAATTTGTTTGTCCATTTTTTCATGTTTTGATTTATTTAACGTAATTAAAATTTCATTGTTAAAGTTTACTTGTGTTTTGTGTGTCTTCTCCTTACCTTACCACAGACGAAGTTCCAGTTTTTTCTATTTTTTTTTTTATAACTATGTGACGAGGCCATACCCCTAGCCTTAAACAGCCGAACACCAACGCGTTACCGTCACAAGTTATATGGGGGCCTGTCCTAGGAGCTTCACTCAGGTACTGGTGCCAAGTGGTAATTTATGGTAAGCGTATTTAACTTTGTTAACGTAGCTTTACTATTTTTCATATTCAATTTCATTTTTTATAAGGTGCGGTGTATTGTGCATTACGAGAGTAACATATAGTGAAGGTGAGACAACTTTGGATTACGTGGTGACTGTAGGCCGCAGTCATACTCTTAATTGGTCATCTCTCCCTCCGTGTTATTACTCGTGTTTACCATCTATGTCCCTTGAATATTTCTCATTTTGACAGATCATCATATTGGTACCCTGGTACTGTGGTCTGCCCCGGGTCAAGAGTACCCAATCTTCTGCAATCTGACTGTAGGAGGACAAAGAGGGCCATAGTTCCTCTAGCTCGAACTTTAGTTGCTGAATTGGGACCTCAGCAGCAGTTCTCGTCACCAGTTGACACCTCGCACCCCTACACGTCAGTCAGAGATGATGATACATACAACGGTAGGGAATTAGCTTATTTTTTCAGAGCACAAAAGTTCACTAATTCTGTAAGTATCATATTAAATTCAGTAGGAAAAACTTGCTTTATGTCCTATAGAGACTCGGCAAGGTATGCCTACATCCTTGGACTACCAATTTTACTTTTGAAGCATTTAACTGTTTCATTTGTTTTCGAAACTCTGTTTCATTTGTTAGTAGAATTTTCTTGCCCTTATCCTCTTACATGAGTACCGGGTACAAGATTTCCTGCGCCTTTGATTTAATTTAATCATTTAACATCTTTTACTTAACTTTAATTGTTAAAGATCTCACAGGATAGGTACCAGTTGCCACGTTGTCCTGTTTCTGACATTCACTATTGAATATTCGTGTACCTTTATTTGCTAATTTCACCATGTTTCGTCTCCAAGCTTTCCGTACAAATCCAGCAGGTGAAATAGGGACTTTAAGTCGTGCCAAGAAGACTGAATTACAAACTCTTGCACACGAGTATCAACTAGAAGTTCCCTACCAAGCCAACAAAAATGACCTACACAACCTGTTGCTGGATCATTTCTTAGAACAAGGTAAGATAGACTCTGAAACTCATGAAACTTACTATATTGCAGATAAAACTGATTTGGCGACGATGAAACTCAAACCAGAGCTGGCCAAGATTGAACGTGAGCAGCAAAGGGAAGCCCGCGAACAACAAAGGGAAGCCCTCGAACAACAAGAACGAACAGCTGCCATACGAAGGGAAGAACAAGAACGAGAAATCACCCTCAGAGAACGTGAAACTACTTTGAGGAGAGAAGAACAAGAACGAGAAATCGCCCACAAGGAACGTGAACTCGCCCTCCAGGAACGTGAGGTTGCAATGCTCCAGGAGCGGGAACGCGTACAGCTTGAAACCAAACAACGCGAGTTGGAGATGCAACGCGAGCATGACAAGCAACAAGCGACTCTGGCTCTAGAGTGTCGTCAACGCGAAATCGCCTTGGAAACTTCACACTACACTCAACGCCAGCAAGCTACTGCCAATCTTCCCGTCAGTTTTAATATATCACATGCAAGTAAGTTAATGCCATCCTTTGTAGAAGCAGAAGTTGATGTGTTCTTTACCACCTTTGAAACCCTTGCTAATCAACTCAGTTGGCCTGTCGACCAATGGGCCACACTTCTCAGAGTCCATCTTACAGGTAGAGCTGCAGTCACACTCAGTACTTTGGCGTCTGAGAATGACTACCACACTCTGAAACAAGCAGTGTTGGACGCCTACCTCCTCTCTACTGAAAGTTATAGAAGGAAATTCCGTGACCACCTGAAGGCAAGTACCACTACCTTCCTCGAGTTTGCTAACACGAAACGGAGGTATTTCATGAAATGGCTGGAAGCAGCACATGTCTCTACTTTTACAGAACTCGTCAACCTGATGCTTGTTGAAGAATTCTTGAGACGTGTGCCTCCTCCTGTCCGCCTCTACTTAGCAGATAAAGAAGAAACCGACTACCTGAAGTGTGCTAAGTCGGCTGACACTTACAGCCTCATCCACCGGCTGACACCCGAACCATCCTCCAGTAAGAAGTCGTGGTACAGTTACGAGAAGGTGAGCCCCGATCAAGCTGGTTCACAACTGTACTGCAAGTATTGTAGACTCTATGGACATACCATAGACAAGTGTGGTAAGTCTCAATACAAGGGAACCACTGACCAACAAAGACCCAAACCAACTCCTCCTAAGTCCGGTAAGCCTGTGATGAATGTTGGTGTTGATGTTAATGATCTTTCTCTTTTCAGTAACCACCTGTATACTGGAACTGTCTCTGCCAACGGTTCAAATCCGGAGGGACGTTTCAAATTGAAGATCTTGAGGGACACAGCGGCTCTACAATCGATCATCTTGAAGTCGGCTGTGCCCAACATCGTCTACACCGGAGAAACCGTCTTCATCACTGACCTCACTGCTACCACTCCATACCCTCTCGCCAGAGTCCACCTGGATTGTCCCTACGTGAACGGGGAAGTCCAAGTCGCCGTCAGGGAAAAGCCTTTTCCCATGCCTGGAGTGCAACTTCTCCTAGGCAACGACTTGGCAGAAGACCTGCAACCGACCAACCTGATCGTCATGGACAAACCCCAGGTGTGTAACTCTGTGCCAATAAACCCTATTCTTGAGTATGTTCCAGCAGAGGTTCAAGAGAGTGATGAAGTTTCTCCTCCGGTTCTCGTGACCACCCGTGCACAAGCCGCACGTCCACAGCCAGCTGACTCTACTGCTACCGCTGTCCCTCAAGACCCTCAGAAACTACCCCCGCATCTGACCAAGTTGGAGTTCCGTAAGTTGCAGAGGGAAGATCTTACTTTAACACCATTGTTTTTCCAGGCTGAGACTCAACCCGACAGTATTCCTGGGTTCTTCCTAGAGAACGACTTGCTCTACCGCAGTTATAGACCCAGTAAACTGAAGGAGGAGGACGATTGGGCCAACATCGAACAACTTGTGATTCCCACCAGTCTGCGGCCCACTATTCTACACCTGGCCCACGGAGCATTCTCCCACTACGGCTTCAACAAGACTTACCATGGGATTCGTCAAGACTACTACTGGCCAGGTATGGTAAATAACGTCAAACAGTACGTAAAACAGTGTCATACATGTCAGATGGCAGGCAAACCGAACGTCTCCATTCCCAGAGCACCACTGATTCCCATACAGGTGCCTGCGGAACCTTTCCACAGACTCATAATAGACTGTGTTGGTCCTTTACCTCGGACCAGTTCAGGTAACGCCTACATCCTAACCATCCTGTGTCCTACCACCAGATTTCCCATAGCAGTTCCAGTGAAGAACATCACGGCTGCTACGGTTATAAAACATCTATTGAAGATCTTCACTCAATACGGATTTCCCAGGGAGATTCAAAGTGACTGTGGTACCAACTTCACCAGTGATCTCTTCAAAAGGACACTGGAGGAGTTCAACATCAAACAGGTATTGTCCAGCCCCTATCATCCTGCTTCACAGGGTTCTCTTGAACGTAGTCATCAGACCATCAAAGCACTCTTGAAAAAGTTTTGTAGTGAAACCTCGAAGGATTGGGATAAGCAGATTGACCATATTATGTGTATTTTCAGAAGTCTCCCCAATGAGTCCCTAGGAGTATGTCCTTATGAGATGCTCTACGGCCGTAAGTGCCGTACTCCCCTTAAGGCTTTCAAAGACTCTCTCAGAGATGCCACCTTCAGTGAGCATCAGAATGTGCCCCAGTTTCTTCAAAACCTTCAACACATTCTAGAGAGAGTCCACCGCTTTGCCCATGATAATCTATTGAAAGCCCAGGTGAGAATGAAGACTCATTACGACCAGACCAGCAAAGTAAGAAAATTCAAGCCGGGAGACTTCGTCCTTGCCTATTTCCCTATCCCAGGTTCACCTTTACAAAACAGGTTTTCAGGACCCGACTGCGTCAAAGAGTGCAGGAATAATAACAACTACGTAATAGAGACTCCAGATAGGCGGCGGAAGACCCAGCTGTGCCACGTCAACCTCCTGAAGCAATATAATGGTACTCCTCCCACTGTCCTGACTAACTATTCTACTTTCACAGAACCCTACATCCACAGTGAGACCTTCCCGGCTTCTCCTCCCGAAAGCACTGACAAGGAGTCAGCGCTTTCTAATTCCGAAATCCTTAATGATCTTCCCAAATACTTTCAGGATAATCATAGTGCACCTCTCGTCAAGATCTTCAGAGAACATCAAGAGTTGTTCCGAGATGATCCCCAAGAGTGTAATGTTACCCAGCACGACATCCAACTGCTCCCCGACACCCGGCCGATTCGTCAACCCTTCTACCGAATCAGCCCGAGCAAGAAGGAAGTCATGCGTGCTGAGGTGCAATACCTCTTGGATCATGGACTGGCTACACCTTGTGAGTCCCCCTGGGCCTCACCTTGTATCTTGGTGCCCAAACCCCAAGGTAAGGTGCGGTTATGCACTGACTATCGTAAACTGAACTCTGTCACTGTCAAGGATGCTTACCCCTTGCCAAGGATAGATGACATCCTTGATGCCATTGGTAGTGCCCAGTACTTGTCCCAAGTGGACTTGCTTAAGGGGTACTATCAAGTGTGTCTAACGGAGCGCGCTAAAGAGATATCTGCCTTCATCACTCCTTTTGGACTTTTCAGATATGAACGCCTTCCTTTCGGACTATGTAATGCCCCGGCCACCTTTCAAAGAGCTGTCAACCGTGTCATCCAGGGCTTGGATAACACATACGCCTACCTGGACGATATCGTCGTAGCCTCCAACTCCTGGAGTGAACATCTGCTCCAGCTGCGACGTCTGTTCTCCAAGCTCCTGACAGCCGGCCTCACCATCAACCTGGGCAAGTCCACTTTCGCGAAAGGTAAAGTGCGTTATCTGGGTCATGTTATTGGGAGTGGCAGCATAGCTCCGTTAGACTCACACACTCAAGCCATCCAACAGTATCCACAGCCTACCACCAGGAAGCAGCTCCTGCGCTTCCTTGGTCTTGCCTCTTACTACCGTAGGTTTGTGAGGAATTTCAGTACAGTCGCCACACCTCTAATTCTATTAACCAGTCCCAAGCAACGGTATAATTGGACCATACAGCAAACCGTTGCTTTCGAACAACTCAAATTCCTCCTCTGTTCTAACCCCATTCTCGCCTCTCCAGATATCACCAAGCCTTTCGTCCTTCATGTCGACGCCAGTGGTACCGGCGTTGGTGGTGTCCTGATGCAACAACGAGGCGAGAAGAATACACCTGTCAGCGACTACTGCTACAAGGATCTACGGAACAATTGGCAAGGAGCTACTCTTCCTCATCCTGAAGCTTCAGCACTTCACTCCACACCTGAAAAGTGCTCGGTCCACCATCAACACGGACCACACCACCCTACACCTCCTGCAGCACGCCCACTTCTCATCTCAACGTCTTCTACTATGGGCTTGCTAACTGCAGAAATTCAACCTGGAGACACGCTATACCAAGAGTCTGACAACATCTTAGCCCATGATCTCTCCAGAGTTTATGAAGTAGAAGCAACTTCATCTAATACTCCACCACATAACGACGTACTTCTTCCAGAACCGCAGGCTTCGGGGGAGAGTTGTGACGATAATCTCCTTCAAGAGATTGAGCCTGCTCTTCCCTCCATAATTACGTCGTTGAAATTATATAATACTACTATGGAAGAAATGTCCAACAACGACAACAACACCAGCAAGGTTTGCCAGAGCGCAAAACGTTGCAGCCAGAGACACCTGTTCAGACTCAAACCGCCAAACTACCTGTTGATCGCTACCGGCTCCGCTGATTGGTCGCCGGTCTGGCTGCACCTGCACTCGCCCCCCCCATACTACTTGATATCTGGGGTCGCCACGACATCAGACCTCAGAATGTTCAGTGCTTTCGTGGTTACCACTCCTCCCGGCTAGACGTTAGCGTGTACTGAGAGAGGTGGTAGCTTAAAGCCAATATTCCAGCACCTTCCCTTTATTTTGTGTTGCACTTCTTGTTATTTTATCTTAACGTAACTTTTCATTGTGTCATTTAATTATTCTTATTATTTTGATTAATTGATTTTATTATACAAATTTGTTTGTCCATTTTTTCATGTTTTGATTTATTTAACGTAATTAAAATTTCATTGTTAAAGTTTACTTGTGTTTTGTGTGTCTTCTCCTTACCTTACCACAGACGAAGTTCCATTTTTTTCAATTTTTTTTTATAACTATGTGACGAGGCCATACCCCTAGCCTTAAACAGCCGAACACCAACGCGTTACCGTCACAATATATATATATATATATATATATATATATATATATATAATATATATATATATATATATATATATATATATATATATATAATATATATATATATATATATATATATATATATATAATATATATATATATATATATATATATATATATATATATATATAATATATATATATATATATATATATATATATATAATATATATATATATATATATATATATATATATATATATATATATATATATATATATATATATGTCGTACCTAGTAGCCAGAACTCACTTTTCAGCCTATTATGCAAGGCCCGATTTGCCTAATAAGCCAAGTTTTCTTGAATTAATATATTTTCTCTATTTTTTTTCTTATGAAATGATAAAGCTACCCATTATATGATGTATGAGGTCAATTTTTTTTATTGGAGTTAAAATTAACGTAGATATATGACCGAACCTAACCAACCCTACCTAACCTAACCTAACCTATCTTTATAGGTTAGGTTAGGTTAGGTAGCCGAAAAAGTTAGGTTAGGTTAGGTTAGGTAGGTTAGGTAGTCGAAAAACAAATAATTCATGAAAACTTGGCTTATTAGGCAAATCGGGCCTTGCATAGTAGGCTGAGAAGTGCGTTCTGGCTACTAGGTACGACATATATATATATATATAATATATATATATAATATATATATATATATATATATATATATATATATATATATATATATATATATATATATATATATATATATATATATATATATATTATATATATATATTATATATATATATATATGTCGTACCTAGTAGCCAGAACGCACTTCTCAGCCTACTATGCAGGGCCCGATTTGCCTAATAAGCCAAGTATTCATGAATTAATGGTTTTTCGACTACCTAACCTACCTAACCTAACCTATCTTAACTTTTTCGGCTACCTAACCTAACCTAACCTATAAAGATAGGTTAGGTTAGGTTAGGTAGGGTTGGTTGGGTTCAGTCATATATCTACGTTAATTTTAACTCCAATAAAAGAAATGGATTTCATACATAATGAAATGGGTAGCTTTATCATTTCAAAAGAAAAAAAATTGAGAAAATATATTAATTCATGAAAACTTAGCTAATTAGGCAAATCGGGCCTTGCATAGTAGGCTGAAAAGTGCGTTCTGGCTACTAGGTACGACATATATATATATATATATATATATATATATATATATATATATATATATATATATAATCTTGGGCATAGCATTTTACCAAATCACCTCATTCTTTGGGGCACACGTGAGGAACACAAATGCGAACAAGCCTGAATGGTCCCCAGGACAATATGCAACTGAAAACTCACACCCCAGAAGTGACTCGAACCCATACTCCCAGAAGCAACGCAACTGGTATGTACAAGACGCCTTAATCCACTTGACCATCACGACCGGACATAATGAGGTGATAGCTGGCTATCACCTCATTATGTCCGGTCATGATGGTCAAGTGGATTAAGGCGTCTTGTACATACCAGTTGCGTTGCTTCTGGGAGTATGGGTTCGAGTCACTTCTGGGGTGTGAGTTTTCAGTTGCATATTGTCCTGGGGACCATTCAGGCTTGTTCGCATTTGTGTTCCTCACGTGTGCCCCAAAGAATGAGGTGATTTGGTAAAATGCTATGCCCAAGATTACTATCCGAGTGCCGGCGGTGGGGTGGTTCAAATAGCCTCGGCTATCACCTCATATATATATATATATATATATATATATATATATATATATATATATATATATATATATATATATATATATATGTCGTACCTAGTAGCCAGAATGCACTTCTCAGCCTACTATGCAAGGCCCAATTTGCCTAATAAGCCAGGTTTTCATGAATTAATTGTTTTTCGACTACCTAACCTACCTAACCTAACCTAACCTATAAAGATAGGTTAGGTTAGGTTAGGTAGGGTTGGTTACGTTCGGTCAAATATCTACGTTAATTTTAACTGCACTAAAAAAATATGACCTCATACATTATGAAATGGGTAGCTTTATCATTTCATAAGAAAAAATTAGAGAAAATATATTAATTCAGGAAAACTTGGCTTATTAGGCTAATCGGGCCTTGCGTAGTAGGCCGAGAAGTGCATTCTGGCTACTAGGTACATATATATATATATATATATATATATATATATATATATATATATATATATGTCGTACCTAGTAGCCAGAACTCACTTTTTGGCCTACTATTCAAGGCCCGATTTGCCTAATAAGCCAAGTTTTCCTGAATTAATATATTTTTTCTAATTTTTTTCTTATGAAATGATAAAGCTACCCATTTCATTATGTATGAGGTCAATTTTTTTTTATTGGAGTTAAAATTAACGTAGATATATGACCGAACCTAACCAACCCTACCTAACCTAACCTAACCTATCTTTATAGGTTAGGTTTGGTTAGGTAGCCGAAAAAGTTAGGTTAGGTTAGGTTAGGTAGGTTAGGTAGTCGAAAAACAATTAATTCAGGAAAACTTGGCTTATTAGGCAAATCGGGCCTTGAATAGTAGGCCAAAAAGTGAGTTCTGGCTACTAGGTACGACATATATATATATATATATATATATATATATATATATATATATATATATATATATATATATATATATATATATATATATATATATATATATATATATATGTCGTACCTAGTAGCCAGAACTCACTTCTCAGCCTACTATGCAAGGCCCGATTTGCCTAATAAGCCAAGTTTTCATGAATTAATATTTTTTCTTAATTTTTTTTCTTATGAAATGATAAAGCTACCCATTTCATTATGTATGAGGTCAATTTTTTTTTATTGGAGTTCAAATTAACGTAGATATATGACCGAACCTAACCAACCCTACCTAACCTAACCTAACCTATCTTTATAGGTTAGGTTAGGTTAGGTGGCCGGAAAAGTTAGGTTAGGTTAGGTTAGGTAGGTTAGGTAGTCGAAAAACAATTATTTCGTGAAAACTTGGCATATTGGGCAAATCGGGCCTTGCATAGTGGGCTGAGAAGTGCGTTCTGGCTACTAGGTACGACATATATATATATATATATATATATATATATATATATATATATATATATATATATATATATATATATATATATATATATATATATGTCGTACCTAATAGCCAGAACTCACTTCTCAGCCTACTATGCAAGGCCCGATTTGCCTAATAAGCCAAGTTTTCATGAATTAATGTTTTTTCGTCAACCTAACCTACCTAACCTAACCTAACCTAGCTTTTTTTGGCTACCTAACCTAACCTTACCTATATATATAGGTTAGGTTAGGTTAGGTAGGGTTGGTTAGGTTCGGTCATATATCTATGTTAATTTTAACTCCAATAAAAAAAAATTGACCTCATACATAGTGAAAAGGGTAGCTTTATCATTTCATAAGAAAAAAATTATAGTAAATATAATAATTCAGGAAAACTTGGCTTATTAGGCAAATCGGGCCTTGAATAGTAGGCTGAGAAGTGAGTTCTGGCTACTAGGTACGACATATATATATATATATATATATATATATATATATATATATATATATATATATATATATATATATATATATATATATATATATATATATATATATATTTATATATATATATATCTATATATATATATATATATATATATATATATATATATATATATATATATATATATATATATATATATATATATATTATATAAAAGTAAGATTAATAATTCTAACACGAATTTTCTCAATCTTTCGTACATTTCTTTTCACTGTTGGAGGTAAATCAAAAATCAATTCTCCAAAATTCATTTTTATTTTTTTTTCATTTTTTAAAATAAAAATGAATTTTGGAGAATTGATTTTTGATTTACCTCCAACAGTGAAAAGAAATGTACGAAAGATTGAGAAAATTCGTGTTAGAATTATTAATCTTACTTTTTCGGTCATATTTAATAATATATATATATATATATATATATATATATATATATATATATATATATATATATATATATATATATATATATATATATATATATATATATATATACATATATACATATATATATATATATATATATATATATATATATATATATATATACATATATATATATATATATATATATATATATATATATATATATATATATATATGCGAACAAGCCTGAATGGTCCCCAGGACTATATGCGAATGAAAACTCACACCCCAGAAGTGACTCAAACCCATACTCCAAGTAGCAACGCAACTGGTAACTACAGGGCGCCTTAATCCACTTGACCATCACGGCCATCATGGTCAAGTGGATTAAGGCGCCCTGTAGTTACCAGTTGCGTTGCTCCTGGGAGTATGGGTTCGAGTCACTTCTGGGGTGTGAGTTTTCATTCGCATATTGTCCTGGGGACCATTCAGGCTTGTTCGCATTTGTGTTTCTCACGTGTGCCCCAAAGAATGAGGTGATTTGGTGAAATGCTATGCCCAAGATTACCATCCGAGTTGCCGTCGGGGAAGTGGCTCAAATAGCCTCGGCTATCACTTCGTTTTGACGGCCGTGATGGTCAAGTGGATTAAGGCGCCCTGTAGTTACCAGGTGCGTTGCTCCTGGGAGTATGGGTTCGAGTCACTTCTGGGGTGTGAGTTTTCATTCATATATATATATATATATATATATATATATATATATATATATATATATATATATATATATATATATATATATATATATATATATATATATATATATATATATATATATATATATATTGTCACGTGGAGGTGGTCCGGTCGGGGCTCTGCTAACACTCGGCTGCTAGGGGCTCAAAAGGCCCAAATACTCAGCCCCTCCGACTCCCTGGATTCACCGGAGTCTCCTTGGTCGCACAGGAGAGGACCAACAATGCCCACCTCCGCAGGTCTTTGCTTCCACCACAAAAGGGGGTGCCACTGATTCACCCTGGAAGCCCTTCAGTCAAACACGGGGAAACTGCTGTTAACAGTTCCGGCCTAGACCCGTGGGGAAGTGAAGGAAGACTCAGGCTTACCTTATAACCGTAACCTCCCTGAGTCTTGCCTGCCAGACAAAAAAGGTTGCAGGAACTCCTTTCCCGCCTTCTTCTCTATCTTCTTCTTAGCAAGGTCGCCAGCTGGGTTATTATATCTGCGCCCCAGCAATGCAGTTCAGTGGGTGTATTATATATTGTTTGTAGCCAGAAGGTTGCTACTCCCATGGATCTGCTACTAGACTGTCGGCCCAGGGTACTCTCCCAGGAAGGTCTGTGTGGCTTTACCTCTCTGTAGCCACTACGTTAACAGTTGCCACCATTCAGGCACCGATACTGATCGGATGGCTAAGGGTACACTTTTATGTAAGTCTGTGCTGTCTTTACCACCCTCCAGGCAATAAGAACTGCTCAACCCGTTCTCACACAAGACAGCACATATATGACTTAATGCTTAAAGTCAATATGTTGAATATGAATTAGTAAATATGTGATATATTCCCAGTTACTTTTTTTCCAAGGCCCAAACTCTTCGTCGCGTACCAATTTACGTCTTACAGTACCCGTCCGTCAACCTAGATAGCAGAATCTTCGTGATTGGTTCAATTATAAGGAAAATTGTAGTTTTCAGGTCCCACATGGGTTGTGAAATTTACCTACTATTGTCCATACTCTTAGAATATTATAGATCAGCTACTTCCTATTGAAGGCTCGTAGTTTTGTTTTGAGAAATATTAGTTGTTCTTAGTAAATTATAATAAGCACTAAAAATGATTACATAGAATAACAGTCCTTCACCAATCAATATTATATACCATAGTTTGTGCTTTACAAACCTTTAAAGGATGTTTTGTAGGAACGCTAACAGAAAACGATGGTACATTGGAATGTCTATGGGGTAAACTACTGTAAACAGGATGGTATTGTGTCTTCTATACCAACTACAGGATCGGTATATTGTCCACTACCACCTGTTAGGTGAGTAAGGGGTGCAATACCACCCACAGGATGGGTATGAGGGTCACATCCACCCAGAGGATGAGTATGGGGATCACATCCACCCACAGGAAGGGTATGGGGTCCAATACCACCCACAGGATGAGCATGGCATCCACTACAATCCACAGGATGGGTATGGGGCTCCAACCACCCATAGAATGGGTATGGGGATCCAACCACCCATAAAATGGGTATGGGGTCCAATAACACCCACTGGATGTGTATGGCGTCCATTGCCGCGCGTCGAGCTCGAAAACCGCAGCATTCATCTCAGAACCATGCCTATTTCACACAGATTCCTTAATAAACGTAAGAGTTTTATATGTCACAAGAAAGATAGAAATATAAGCTTCATTCTAAATACCTTACCATGGGCATATTTAAATTTAAAGCGAAGATACGTGTACTTTTATAATAGCCGAGCTCCGACCCCGGACAGATCGATCGACCGAGCAACTCTCTCTCAGAAAAATGTTTATTTCACGTGAATTCGTTAGTAAACATATATGTTTTATATGTCTCAAGAAAGGCAGACATATAAGCTTCACTTTAAACACTTTACCATAGACATACTTAAAGTTCTAATGAAGATACATGTATTTTAAAAATTAAGGAGCTCCAACCCCGTACAGACTGAACAACAGAGCAACTCTCTCTCAGATCAATGTTTATTTCACGTAAATTCGTTAATAAACACAAATGTTTTATATGTCTTAAGCAAGATAGAAATAAGAGCTTCATTTTAAATACATTACAATATACATATTTATAGCTCAAGTGAAGATACATGTTTTTATAGTAGCGCTTAGTAGCTTGTCGGGCATGGAGTGCAGACGCCTACGCACTTGCCGATATATTGTATAATTAACAAAGATTCGCTAATAAAGCCTAAAATCTTATATGCCTCCAGAAAGACCGAGATATGAACATTATTATGATTGCACCAAATGAAATATATCATGTTCGAGAACAGAGATATATCAATTTTAAATTAAGTTTCGACTCTTGCTCGGGCGAGAGAGATGGGGAGACTCTCGCCCCATCTATTGGAGATTCTGTGCACTAAAGACCCAAAGCTACTCAACCCCTCTTAGCATTATTTAAGTAATGAAGTAATATGATATATTTACTCACTATAATGTTGGTGCTGAATGCAGAACATGAGAAAACATATATTTACTCCACACTAATGTAATTTCATTATGAAATAAGTAGCATCAAAGGAAGTCGATGGTCCAAGCGGCAATGTTGTGGAGCGACTTATCCAAGATATATCGTTGTTTGGTAAGTGTTTGTTGGCATATCCAGTTGTCGCACTTCTCTGCACAAATTATCACAAATTTAAAATATAATGTTAACAAGTAGAATACGTATTTTTAATAAAATCTAACATAACTAGCCAGAAAACATTTAACATTTATTAAAAAAATATATGTTTGGAAGTTAAATCAACTTCATAGGACGATATATGCCCGAAACACTTTGCGTAATAGTGGCTTTAGGCATTGTATGTACTAGCTCTACCTATAAGTCAACCAATCCTTGTAAAAATTTATTGTATGTATGTACCTTACCTAAATAAAATTGTATTGTATAAAATTGTATTGTATTGTATTGTATAGTTTTGTTATATATACTCGTTATTCGTTGACATGCGTTCGCTACTTAAACTACCATGTACTGTACTTATGTAAAATCTCCCATGTCTCTTCGCTCATCTCACCGAACCCTACAGGCTCTGTGATATATTGTTTAATTAATTGAGATTCACAAATAAATCTAATAATTGTATATGTTATCAAAAAGGCAGAGCTTATTTTAGTTCATTTATTATGCACCCCATACCCATCCTATGAGCGAAAGTGGAGTGTTACAGAGGCACATAATGGGCTCAGGGACTGAGCCCCACAATTCATATAGCCAAGCAAGTTATAATCTTGATAAGCTAGTTACAAAAGTCAATGCACATTGTCACATCAACAATGGGCTCGAGTCCGACCACAAGTACAGTTTATAATTTAAGCAACTGACATATATGGAGGGCTAGTGTCACAATTGATATGTTTATCCTACACATAACCCCCTCTCCCCCATCCAATGGGCAGCGGTGGATAGGTTACAATCAAGTCGTTTTTTGCGTTTTATTCAGAGATTAGATCTTATTGGGTGAGGAAAGATATTCATATTTTAAAGAAGGCTTCTTGGCTGATGCTCTCCATTGATGGAAAATATACAACCTTTTGAAAATCAATGTTAGTTTGATCTAGATATTGTAATTAACGAAAGTATTTATGTCATCTGAAAGGTAGAAATATAGGCTACATTTAAAATCCTTTGTCATAAATATAACTGAAGTGAAAACGAAGATATATGCGTTTTGATAGTTACTTGATGGCTAGCTCTGAGAGTGTGAAGCCCTGCACACCAGCCAATAAATTGTATAATTAGTTTCCATATATTTTAATTAATCTTAAAAATCTATATGTCAGAAGAAAGGAAGATGTAGCCGTTAATGTGACAACATTTAAAAAAATATATATCTCTTAAGTTAAATAAATAATACCACCTTATCGCCGGCACACACTATTTTCCCCACACTCGCCTCTCCCACAAGGCGTTGCTCCTTGTCCTAGGCACGGTGTCGTCCTTCCAAGATTCTCAGTGGATGTGACCCAGTCACAGCTAGGCCTGCCCGCCGCACCTTCCAGACCTCACGTCCAGCGGCGCCGCCCCAGCGTCGTCGCCGACTATTTTCCAAGTTTGGCACTTCTTTGCTCAATGAACTTGGTTCCTTACTTGCTTCCCAGAAGCGCAGGGTCTCCAATAACTGATGGTGGGCTGCGATGGCTAGTCAATCCACTGAATAAGGCTTGTAGAGCCTCTAATACTTGAGAGCAGACCGAGGCGCGTCCTGTCGCTTCCAAGGTCAGATCAACTCTGACGTTGGCGCTGCCCGGGGCACTCGGTGACGTCATGGCGGGCCCTGATTGGTCGCCCGCGACCCACGTCGGCCAATCCGCGATCGGCTAATGTCCCTTCCAAAAGGTCATATCTGCCGTAGGGGATACTGTTTCATTTTATATCAGGGCGCCAATTTCTCCTTATTTACAACTTATAATGTAACTTCCTTCCCTTTACTGGCAGCCGGTCTGGTCGCCACATATATCATTGGACTCCCTGAACCTCAGAGAATCAGTAGGGAGCGCTGATATGACTCTTTAAGCCGACAAACGAAAGAAATAGGAGAGGGCACCGTAACAATATTTTTTTTTTTTTTATATATATAGGGAAGGGAGTACCACCTCTGGCTGGAAGAAGGGGGACCCATAGCCTCGGAGGAAACCACACATAACGCATTGGAGGGAATGTAGGTCCCCTCCAATACAGTTTCTGTGTGCTTTTCTCCTACCACCCCCTTCCCTTTTTTTTTTTCCTTTATTGTGTATTTAAAGGTTACAAAACATACAAGACAAATGCCTAAAGGTTATGGATCTCTTGAAGCTCCTCCGCTTCTGGACAGGAACCGAGGACGCAGCAAGCATTTCCCCTCTGGATCGCCACACTGAGACGCTGAAATAAAAAACTGAAAGCCCTTGGGTCTCTGGTGACGTCAATGAGCTTAGAACCCAATTCCTTGAGAAATCCCAAGGCACTCTTGCCCCAGGGGCCATGCGTCTCAGACGCTATGGAAACAAAGCGGTAATGACCTTCCAGTCGCCTGTACTTGAGTGATTTTGCTGTTTCCCTGTGGTTGGCCGCCCAACCTGCTTGATCAGCTCCGAAGTGTACATAGGTGTCAGCCAGGGTGGATACACATGTGTAGTCCCACACCAACTTTCTACCCTCCTTCCATTAGTATATGGTGATGCCATCAGGGCGAAGTGCGGGGAAATCCGGGTTTTGGACCCCTAGGATGCGAGGTTCTCTCTCTGCTGGGCACCCAGCTGAGACGAGGCTTCTCTTGATGATGTCATTGACCTCGTTGTGTCTTGCATGCCAGCCCTTTGTGCTTCCGCAATGCAACCCATGCAGTCTGTATTGGTCTGCTTCCACCCTGTTGCAAATACACTTGTATTCAGTGTGAATTGGGGCACCAAGGCGGAGGGCCACTGCTACACGAAGGGATTCTGGATCTAGGCGCGTGCCCATTGCTGACATGGGTACTGCCAGGAGGAAGTCTCCTGCATGGGGGGCACGCACTGCTCTGAGGCGGGCTTTCTCCTTGTCTGATGTTGCGGCGCTGAGCATGGCATCAGCTACTTTTTCCACTAGAGGGTGGTCCCAGCCGGACTGTTTGTGTTGTTTTGTTGGCTCTATAATGGTTGCTGGGGCTGCAAGAACATCCCACTGATTTGAACATTCAGTAAAAGCAGAATCGTGTATTCCTGCTGAATCTCTCAGGGTTGTAGGTAAAATATCTCTGACGAGGTCGTGCGATGCATGAGAGGAGGAAAGGAAGGCTGGTAGAGCAATTTGGGAGGCTGTGCGGACACCAAGGCCGCCGAGTCTTACAGGAAGGGTTGCTTGCTCCCACTGAGAGTCGTCCAATGGCAGGTTTAGGACTTTCACCAGCATGGACCTCAGAAGGGTGTCATACACATTTAACTTAGGGCTGCTGTAGGATGGAGAACATCTCAGAAAGTAGGTCAACTTAGGGAGAGACAAGCATCTTGTAAGGAGAAAGAGAGCATCATGGGCATCAATCTTGTCAATCCTGTCCTGCATTCTCTTTAGGTCAGTGATTTTTGCAACCAGAACCTCCTCGATTGCTCGTGGGCCAATGGGGGCACCCAGGAGAGTGCAGTCCGGTGGCTCGACAACGAGAATGTCTGGAAGAACATTTTGTATTTGCCCAGTGATGTCTGGGTTGCGGGAGATTATTTCACATTTGGATGCATTGAGAATGAGGCCTAAGGCTGCTCCCTGCTCCTGGATTTTCCTTATATCCTCCAAAATGGTTTCCGGAGTTCCAGCTAGAGTGCCATCATCCAGGTACCAGATGTTTAGCTCGCTTGTCAGACTATCAGTGACCTCTTTGATAGCTAGGCAGAAAAGGAGGGGGGCTAAGGGGTCACCTTGTTGGACACCTTCACAGGAGTTTATTTCATGCTCCCCAAAAAGAAGCTTAGAGTCCCCACTGTAGCATGATCGGATGAATGGGTAAAGGGGACGGAAATGGTTGTGTACAGCCCTGAGGACAGCGTCTCGTCTGACTTGATTGAAGGCATTTTTGAAGTCAAGCTTTACTAGTGCCTTCTGGTCCGGGAGATCAACAATGTAAGCCCGCGCTGCATGTGCTGCAGCTTCACAACCTAGGGGAATCCCAAACCCGAGCTGATGAGGTTTCAGCAAGGTGGCTGCTTCCTGGCTGATAGATCTCACTGCAGCCTTAGCTACAAGGCGTCGGAGGGTGTTGCCAACGGCAATGGGCCTGATACCCCTATCCTTCTTCTTTAGAGCACAGAGTGCTGCTCCATAAAAGACAGGCCTGATGTCCTCAGGGATGCCGCCAGCCAAACACATGTTGGAGAATCTGGTAAGTTCCACTAGAAGGTCCTTTGCAGCATCTCCAAGCACCGGGTTCAGCATTTGTTTGATGTGCTGGGGTCTTAGGCCTGTAAAGCCCCCTGCTGAACCTGTTGGGAAAGACATGGCTGCTTTGTACACCTCAGATTCTCGAACAGTCAAGGGTTCTATGCCAGCATTGTTTTCCTGGGGATCCCTGCTACTGTCGGGGGCTCTGGGTGGGTGTTTGTCTTGAAGAGCCTCTGCTGTCGTGGCGTTCCTGGGGGCAATAGTGTCATCGCTGGTCATGATTCTGATGGCACCTGTGGTATTGCCCTGTTCTATTTTCCTGGTGATCTGTGCTCTCATTTTGTGGTTCTCAGATGAGTTATTGTTGGTCGTCCTGCGGCTGGTGTTCTTGGCACGAGGGGGGAGGCGGACCAGGTTGTCTGCTCTGGGGAATTCATTAAGTGCCCTGATTACAGAGGTTGCTAATGACTTGTCTCTCCTGGGCGGTAATGCTAGGCATGCATTCCCAAATAAAAGGAGATTGTGCGACGATCCAGAGGTTCTGGGAGCATTGTTGACCTTTGTCAGCAGACTGGTGAGCTTGGCTGCTGCTTGGTGACGGGCAGCCTTGGGGATGTGGGGCAAGGTCCTGGTGGACGTCGCTTTGACTGCTTCAAGCAGATTATCTGCTGAAATGAAGTTGAGGGAGATATTGTTGCTTGCTCCTGCAGCAGGTTGTCCATCGTCACTGCCCCGGGGCAGGCGCCTAGACCCTAGACAACCACCTGAATTGAGAGAATGATAGCGGACAGTTCCATTTGAATTGAGACGATACCGTCTGTCACACACTTGACAGTTTCCTCTTGGGAGGCCATCTTCTTGGCTGGAAAGAGGCTGTGTGTCAGGTGCGACATGTGCCATGCCTAGATGTGATGACGCCAGGCTGCCCACTGAGTGCACCCTCTCCTTCCCAGTTGGAGAGTAACACGGCAAGCATTACCCTCCTGGGGGAGTTGGGCATGGCCTGGGCACCGTGTGTGGGTAGGCTCTGTGTTGATGGGCGGCTAGCTGGGTCGGGCGCAGGTAGCGGGGTGGGGGAAGATGGCGGGCGGGGGTGGTGGAGGGGGGGCACACGAGGGAGGCCGCCGTCACACTTGTTACACACTATCAAACACTCGGGGAAATCACTAGTGCACTTTGTTTTTAACACTACACTCACCGATTTGCTTATGAACGCACTAACTTTTCACTAACATCACTGTAGGCAGCTCGAGAGCCTCCCCCCATCACTCCCCCCTCCCCCCGTACCCCCGCCTTGGGGGCTGGTGGGTGGCGGCACTGAGACGGCGGCGACCCTCCCCTCACCCTCACCCATACACTGTACCTGCCTCGCCATACACAAAGCTCAGACAACGCACCTTTCAACGTTCATAGTGTTGGAATGAAGGAGATACGGTTCTTCTTGTCACCCCCGGAGCCTTCAGCAGGTATTCATACCTACACAGGTCAAGTCTTGGCTGGCTCAGGCATCGTGATCCTCGTTGAAATTGATTCAAGTGTAGGACCTTGCTCACCACGTGTCCGTCCCCCTCCTCCGTCCTCAGTCATATATATATATATATATATATATATATATATATATATATATATATATATATATATATATATATATATATATATATATATATATGTCGTACCTAGTAGCCAGAACACACTTCTCAGCCTAGTATGCAAGGCCCGATTTGCCTAATAAGCCAAGTTTTCATGAATTAATGTTTTTTCGACTACCTAACCTACCTAACCTAACCTAACCTAACTTTTTCGGATACCTAACCAAACCTAACCTATAAAGATAGGTTAGGTTAGGTTAGGTAGGGTTGGTTAGGTTCGGTCATATATCTACGTTAATTTTAACTCCAATAAAAAAAAATTGACCTCATACATAATGATATAGGTAGCTTTATCATTTCATAAGAAAAAAATTAGAGAAAATATATTAATTCATGAAAACTTGGCTTATTAAGCAAATCGGGCCTTGTATAGTAGGCTGAGAAGTGCGTTCTGGCTACTAGGTACGACATATATATATATATATATATATATATATATATATATATATATATATATATATATATATATATATATATATATATATATGTCGTACCTAGTAGCCAGAACGCACTTCTCGGCCTACTATGCAAGGCCCGATTTGCCTAATAAGCCAAGTTTTCCTGAAATAATATATTTTCTCTAATGTTTTTCTTATAAAATGATAAAGTTACCCATTTCATTATGTATGAAGTCAATTTTATTTTATTGGAGTTAAAATTAACGTAGATATATGACCGAACCTAACCAACCCTACCTAACCTAACCTAACCTATCTTTATAGGTTAGGTTAGGTTAGGTAGCCAAAAAAGTTAGGTTAGGTTAGGTTAGGTAGGTTAGGTAGTCGAAAAACAATTAATTCATGAAAACTTGGCTTATTAGGCAAATCGTGCCTTGCATAATAGGCTGAGAAGTGCGTTCTGGCTACTAGGTACGACATATATATATATATATATATATATATATATATATATATATATATATATATATATATATATATATATATATATATATATATATATATATATATATATATATATATATATATATATATGTCGTACCAAGTAGCCAGAACGTCCTTCTCAGCCTACTATGCAAGGCCCAATTTGCCTAATAAGCCAAGTTTTCATGAATTAATTGTTTTTCGGCAACCTAACCTACCTTACCTAACCTAACCTAACTTTTTCGGCTACCTAACCTAACCTAACCTATAAAGATAGGTTAGGTTAGGTTAGGTAGGGTTGGTTAGGTTCGGTCATATATCTACGATAATTTTAACTCCAATAAATTTTTGTTTATCTCATACATTATGAAATGGGTAGCTTTATCATTTCATAAGAAAAAAAAAGAGAAAATATATTAATTCAGGAAAACTTGGCTTATTAGGCAAATTAGGCCTTGCATAGTAGGCTGAGAAGTGCGTTCTGGCTACTAGGTACGACATATATATATATATAAATATATATATATATATATATATATATATATATATATATATATATATATATATATATATATATATATGTATATATATATATATATATATATATATATATATATATATATATATATATATATATATATATATATATATATATTATATATGACCGAAAAAGTAAGATTAATAATTCTAAAACGAATTTTCTTGATCTTTCCTTCGACGTATGAGAGATCGAGAAAATTCGTGTTAGAATTATTAATCTTACTTTTTCGGTCATATTTAATAATATATGTCTACAGGAAAGACTGCTACCGAAATATACTAACATATATATATATATATATATATATATATATATGTCGTACCTAATAGCCAGAACGCACTTCTCAGCCTACTATGCAAGGCCCGATTTGCCTAATAAGCCAAGTTTTCCTGAATTAATATTTTTTCTCTAATTTTTTTCGTATGAAATGATAAAGCTACCCATTTCATTATGTTTGAGGTGAATTTTTTTTATTGGAGTTAAAATTAACATAGATATATGACCGAACCTAACCAACCCTACCTAACCTAACCTAACCTATCTTTATAGGCTAGGTTAGGTTAGGTAGCCGAAAAAGTTAGGTTAGGTTAGGTTAGGTAGGTTAGGTAGTCGATAAACAATTAATTCATGAAAACTTGGCTTATTAGGCAAATCGGGCCTTGCATAGTAGGCTGAGAAGTGCGTTCTGGCTACTAGGTACGACATATATATATATATTTATATATCTATATATATATATATATATATATATATATATATATATACATATATATATATATATATATATATATATATATATATATATATATATATATATATATATATATATATGTCGTACCTAGTAGCCAGAACGCACTTCTCAGCCTACTATGCAAGGCCAGATTTGCCTAATAAGCCAAGTTTTCATGAATTAATGATTTTTCGACTACCTAACCTAACCTAACCTAACTTTTTTGGCTACCTAACCTAACCTAACCTATAAAGATAGTTTAGGTTAGCTTAGGTAGGGTTGGTTAGGTTCGGTCATATATTGTCACGTGGATGCTCTGCTAGCACTCAGCTGCTAGGGGCTCAAAAGTCCGAATACTCAGCCCCTCCGACTCTTGGGATTTACTGGAGTCTCCTTGGTCACACAGGAGAGGACCAACAATGCCCGCCTCCGCAGGTCTTTGCTTCCACCACAAAAGGGGTGCCACTGATTCACCCTGGAAGCCCTTCAGTCAAATACGGGGAACTACTGTTAACAGTTCCGGCCTAGACCCGTGGAGGAGTGAAGGAAGACTCAGGCTTACCTTATAACCATAACCTCCCTTAGTCTTGCCTGCCAGACAAAAAGGTTGCAGGAACTCCTTTCCTGCCTGTCTTCTCTATCTTCTTCCTAACAAGGTCGCCAGCTGGGTTATTATATCTGCACCCTAGCAATGCAGTTCAGTGGGTGTATTATATATATTGTTTGTAGCCAGATGATTGCTACTCCCATAGATCTGCTACTAGACTGTTGGCCCAGGGTACTCTCCCAGGAAGGTCTGTGTGGCTTTACCTCTCTGTAGCCACTACGTTAATAGTTGCCACCATCCAGGCACTGATACTGATCGGATGGCTAAGGGTACACTTTTATGTAAGTCTGTGCTGTCTTTACCACTCACCAGGCAATATTAACTTCTATAGAGAACGTTGTGTTCCCTAGGTGGTACTGTGATAACCTTCGTGTATGCTCATAGAGAAATGTTATAAATGGAGGCACACTTAAACACAGTGATAAAATGTGTGAATTTACTGATGCAAATTACATGATCACACATACAATCACAAGTAATACAGGAATATGAAAATAAGGATAATAAGTCTGGAGATCGTCAGCCTCTTCTTCCACGACCTCCAACACTCCTTCAACTAGGCAGAAAGACAAGAGTCCCACACTCTCTCACAGGAGGGCCTCTTCACCACGTCGGCGCCTCTTCTTCACTGTCCTGCCAGCCATGCACACTGTCCCCTCTGACAGTCCTGGACACAAGCTGCCTTGCAGCATATTCTACTATTAAAGCATTAATGTCCTATTGCCACATACATAAGTAAATATTGTGGCCTAACTAGCCGACTCACACAAGGGGTAATGGGAGGGAAAATGATCTACCTTACATTCCTGGCTCACGACGCCTGTCCCTCGATGGTGTGAGGTTCCCACGCTTCCTGAGTCGATCTTCGACGATCCAGGAACGTTCCACAGGTCCTCAGGTGTCGTGGAGCCTTCGCGTCGTCGCCGTTCCAATCTCTGAGATTCAGCTGCCCCAATCCTGGTTCATCGATGGGCGCTGAGCTAATCACTATTTTTCCCACACTCGCCCCTTCCACAAGGCGTTGCTCCTTGTCCTAGGCACGGTGTCGTCCTTCCAAAACCCTCAGTGGATGTGACCCGGTCACAGCTAGGCTTGCCCGCCACACCTTTCCAGGCCCCCCAACGTCCAGCGTCGTCGCCGAATATTTTCCAAGTTCGGCACTCTTTCGCTCAATAAACTTGGTTCCTTCTCGCTTCCCAGAAGCGCGGGGTCTCCAATACGTGAGATGGGCTGCGATAGCCTGCACTAATCCACCGAGAAAGGCTTGTAGAGCCTCAAATCCTTGAGAGCAGACCGAGGCGCGTCATCTCGCTTCCGAGGTCAGGTCAACTCTGACGTTGGCGCCGTCCGGGGCACTCGGTGACGTCATAGCGGGCCCTGATTGGTCGCCCGCGACCTAAGTCGGCCAATCCGTGATCGGCTTGTGTCCCTTCCAAAAGGTCATATCTGCATTAGGGGATACTCTTTCATTTTATATCAAGGCGCCAATTTCCCCTTATTTACAACTTATAATGTAACTTCCTTCCCTTAACTGGCAGCCGGTCTTGTCGCCACATATATCAATAGACTCCCTGAACCTCAGAGAATCAGTAGGGAGAGCTGATATGACTCTTTAAGCCGGCAAACGAAAGAAATAGGAGAGGGCACCGTAACATACCCCTCCCCTTAAAATAAGAGTCATATCAGGAGAGCAGCACTCAAGAGGGCAACCTATACTCTTGCTCCCTCCGTTCCTGACGTGTCACTCCTCCAGTTGGTGACGTGGCTCGTACCACCTTGCCAGTGTTATGATCTCAGCCTACAGGAGAAACGAGTCTCCCTCCTTGAGAGTTATTCATCAAGCCTGACCTGATTAGAAGGTCTAGCAAATATTGAGGTAATAACCCATATGTAAAATAGTTGCTTGGATATGTATAACAGTTTGAGATTATGGGCAATGAAGAAGAAAACAGATAAATGACTGGCTAGGAGATGTGGACATTTTGCTGGAGGCGTGAGGCTCGCTTCCGGAGGACCTTGACCTCACTTGAGTGCCAGACATCGCAGTGGAAAGCCGCGCTCCGTGAGCTCCCGCCAGAAGGGAACCCCTAGTGATATATCTCGAAGAGAAGAGAAGTGTGTAGACGTGCCAGCTGTGGAACCGAGCTGGGAACGTTGTGGTCTCAAGTCCTGGTCGACGAGCAGAGTTCAATAAGCTACTCAGAGGCATTTTCGTGGGCTGTGTGGAGCGCCCTGACCAGACGCCGTCAGAGGGAAAGCACCCTCGACCAGTTAATCTGTGGTAAGCACGATATACGCCAGTTCATAGTGATTGCTTGTAGTTGGTCGTGTGCCCAGCGACAGTAGCGATGTTTATTTATAAGTTAGACATGTTTTAATAAGGCAGAAAGCCTGAAATAGGAGAGTGAAGAGGGAGGAGCACGGAGCGACGTCCATCCCCTCTGAGCTCTGACAGACGACTGAGGGAGCCTGGCTCCTGACGGAGGAAGACCCTCCTAGCGAGTGAGGACCGCCGCCAGGCGAGGTGGAGTATGGACCCGCCCAAAACGGGGGAGTCCACTCTCACTGTATATAGAGGACAGATAGAGGTTGGAGGCAAACATATTGTGTGATTATTTTTGTTCATGTGTTAATGGGGAACATTTTTATTGGAGTGTCGATGGGTTGCAGGTTTGTCTTTGGGGAAGAAGTGGCTGAGAACTTCGAAGCCAGCCTAGATGAAGTAATTGATGAGACTCCAAGGTAGTGAAGCAGAGGACCTCGAGCTGTGAGAAGAAGCAGTGAAGAGGAGTGTCACGTGCTTCTGTAGAGGTGGTGTAGCAGCCAAGAGAGCTGTGGAGGAACCTAGCAGAAGGGTGAAGCACCGTAGTTACTCAAGGAAACTTCATGATAGCAGCCTGGAGAAGCTGCAGAGGATCCTGGTAGTGAAGCCCGGAAGAACCTAAAGATATTAGGGTAGTGAACTTCCAGAGGTGGAAGGGAAGTACTGGTGGATTACTTGTAGGGAGTTGATAGTGTTTGGTTGTCAGTAGCGTGCAAGACGCAGTGAGAGGTGAGTGATTGTTGGTATTCTGATGTCAAGGAGTGTTTTATACTGAAGTTTAGAGTTACAGTCGTAGCCTGGATTACCTACAGACGTATACGTTCTAGAACTGATAGAGTGATCGATTGATCAGTGTTGTGTATCAATGAACATTTATACTGATATGTTATTGCATTCAAATGCTGATTTTCTTTGTACACATTTATAGATACATATATATATATTCTCTTGCTGATGGTGCAACAGTGTATGTAGACTTGATCTACTTGAGGAGGTTGATAGTATCAGGTGGTGAATCAGATGATAGGATACCACTTGATAAGCTGATGATAGAGTTCTGATGGTGTTGGAGTGCAACCTGATTGTAATGTTATAGAGTATAGGATTCATTATTATTATATGTGTGTATGTATCGTGTATGTGCTTTGTCCAGTAAATGTATCCTAATTTGCTGGTGTTTGCCCTTGTCCTAGTGAGGCTTCCCAGGAGGTAGTAAAGAAGGAGAGAGAGAGAAAGAACCAAGAACCACTGCTGTGGACAGGGTAGAAGGTAATATTAATAAGCCAAAGGGGGATCGGGGAGATCATATCACCTAAGGAGAGAGTGGGGAGTCACAGCGGCTCGAGTGGGTGTGTGCACGTGACAACGAGGCTAAGTGTTGGAGCCGCATCCCCTAAACGTGTGACGTCGAGCCCCTCTCCAAGAGCCAGAAACGCCTAGTGTGATCTCCTAGTGAAGTAAAAGCACTCTGCCGAGTTGTGGGTTGGGTTGTCCGTAGAGAAGGATCAACGACAACAACACCAACAACCCACGATTATAATACCAGTCACTTGCCTCATTATATCTCCACCTCGCATAGGAACGGGTGTGATGGGTATTCCCTGAACACCTACTAGAAATCCTCTCTCCGTGGCCACGAGTGTACTCCCACGGCTCGTTACCACTGTAAGATTCAGTGCATGCAGCGCCACTACCGCGTCGTGCACTCCGAGATAGTCTTGCATTTCCACTGCGTCCTACAGGTACTCCATGTTTCCTCTCATGATCTCCTCTTCGCCAATCTTCTCTCTTCTCTGTTTCTCTTCTCCCATAGGTGCGTTGTCTCCTCACAGTGGCACTTGTAACCTGTACTCCATCCAGCAGCTTCCTCTCTTCCACACTAGGCTTTTGCGATGGCCCAATGCCCCTCTGGTTAGGCTGGCGCCTACCCTGGGTGTACCTATTCCCTGCTTTCTTCGTATTTCCTTTCCTATACCATTCGCTCCTTCGTTCCCGACGAACATCTTCACTCCTCCATGAGATTCTCTTTCCTGCAGACGTCTTATTCGGTTCGTGATTGTGCTCATCCACCTCCTTGTGGTTCACCTCACCACGGCGGTTCATCTTGCACCTACCACTATTCATCTGGCTGGCATAGGGTGCACTGCGTCGTGGCTCCTCCACTCTGCCCCTCACCGCCGTTCGCTCGTCCACTGAGCTTACTTTATTCACGTTTCTGTGTGGAGGGAGTGCGGTCTGCAGCCTCTTCACCGCCCCAGGCGTTTGTACAGCTGTTCCTCGCCACTCCTCCACACGCATCATCAGGCTTAGTCGGAGGTCCTCGTCGGGGTTTTCCACGACCTCCGACGACCTCTCTGCACTCTCGCCCTCGTTGTCGTCGTCTCTGGCGACGTTTTCCCTGGCGAAGTCGGCTTCCTCACTATTATTTGGAGCGACCGATACCTCACCTGGCAGGGTTGTACCGCTGCTTGAAACATAGGCACTCCTGGCCCAATCGGGTTGTATCCTGCCTCCTCCGAGGTCATTACCCAGCACCATTTGTACATACTCTAGGGGTAACTTAGGGGCTACAGCTACTATAGCTTTCTCGACTCCGCAGTCGGCAATCAGCTGTACTTCGTGAAGTGGCAACCTGTATTCCTCCCCCACACTGCGTATCCTCACCACTCCCACAGGTGAATCATTAAATTCCTTGGGGAGAATACTCCTGGTTACCATACATATGTCAGCACCCGTATCTCGAAGAACGGCAACCTCCACAGGGTCTGACTTTCCAAACTTCACGTTGGCCCCGAAAACGAAGGGATGTTCACCCAACTTCATTTCCCAACTATTCACGTTGGGTCCACTATAATATGGGGTGTGAACAAACACTCTCTCCTCTTCCGACATTAGTCCTATATTCCTTTGGTGCTCTTCACACTCGCGGGCATAATGTCCTCTCACACCGCAGTTGAAGCATCGGCTGCCTCCCCTGGGCGGCCACTCGCCAGTCCCCCTTGCGGTACCACTTGCAGACGTTCCCTGGGTCCTCCTCGGACTCCTTGTCGTCGTGTCCGGGACTGCAGCACTTGCTCCCGAGTTAGGTCCACTGCTCACAGCTTGGGGCTTCCTCCCCGCGTCTCTTGAGCTCATGAACCGGGTTACTTCATCGGGCACGCTACTCTTGGGAGAGTCCCCACCCGTCCTCGCTCCTCCTGAACTCCTAAGGTTCCCTCCCGACCTGGGGTAAGGCGAGTGTCTGGGTGGCCCCTCCCTCCTGAGATGTAGTGCCTCCTCCAGCATGTCGGCTCGGTCCGCTGCAGCCTTCAGGTCCTTAATACCTGCTTCTCTCACCCTCACTCGCAACTCAGGATGGAGCACTGACATAAACCTCTCCATCACTATCAGTCGTTTGATATCATCTGCCGACTCCGCTTCCTCCACCTTCAACCATCGTAGGAATTTCCGTTCCATATCCCTGGCGGTCTCGGCGTAAGTCTTTCCCGACACTCTTGTACACTCTCTGAACCGCTTCCAGTACATCTCCGGAGTCAGCCGGAATGAGTGGAGCACCGCATTCTTAATCGCGTCGTAACTAGTACACTCCTCTAGGTCCAGCATGTTGTAGGCTTCCCGGGCCTCACCAGTCAACCTGCCCTGGACCAGAGCAGCCCAATCATCTTCCGGCCACTCCTTCAGAGTTGCTATCCGTTCAAAGTGTTCGAAGAACGCCTCAGCTTCTTGTGGTTCGAACGTAAGTAAGTCACGTTCCTTTACCTTGAGGTCATCCCGCCGTACAGGTAGTGAGGGCAGACCACGTTCAACGCGACGCAATTCGACTTCTTTCTTTGCCTTTATCTCCTCCAGTCGCAGTTGTCTCTCTCCTTCTTCCCGCTGCAGCCGAGCTTCTCGCTCCTCTCGCTGCAGCTCAGCTGCACGTTCCTCTCGCTGTAGCTGCAGCCTTGCTTCTCGCTCATCTCGCTGCAGCTCAGCTGCACGTTCCTCTCGCTGTAGCTGCAGCCTTGCTTCTCGCTCATCTCGCTGCAGCTCAGCTGCACGTTCCTCTCGCTGCATTTGCTCTTCTCTCTCCTCTCGTCGCAGCTGGGCTTCCAGTTGCATCTTCATTATTTCCAGTTGCAGGCTCCTCTGACTACAGCTGGACCTTCCACTGCTCCCATGTTCACTGTGAATTCTCTCCACACTGGTAGGCGCTTGGGGTGGCTCTAGTCGGGACGGTTCACCTTGCGACGGCTCTCCTCAGGACGGCTCCTCTTGAGACGGCTCCTCTCCCGTCGCCTCCTCTCGAGGTGTGAGCTGTGCCATGATCTCTATCCTTCGCTCCGCTACCTTAGTCGTCCTCAACCTGATCCCAAAGTGGTTTGCCACTTGTTGGAGCTGGGCCTTGGTACACTCTTCCAAAATTCTCTCGTCCCTTGTGTCAATAAATTTCTTTACTTTGTCCTCCTCCATCTCTATATCATTGAGCATACACGACAGCACAGACAAGTTAGTAGGCACTAATTTCACCGTTTCAGTCCCTTAGTTGGTTGAGTAACAGTACCACTGAATTCACTGGCCACACTGTATTTGTACCCTGGCCACACTTGTCTTGAAATTTGGGCCACACTGTAGCTTGATCCACACTTCCTGGCGAAGTTCCCAGTTCTTGGCTACCGGGGTTCGAATCCTGGCAAGGTCGCCAGTTTTCTGTCACGTGGGGGTGGGTGGGCCAGGGCTCTGCTAGCACTCAGCTGCTAGGGGCTCAAAAGGGCTAATACTCAGCCCCTCCGACTCCCGGGATTTACCGGAGTCTCCTTGGTCACACAGGAGAGGACCAACAATGCCCGCCTCTGCAGGTCTTTGCTTCCACCACAAAAGGGGTGCCACTGATTCACCCTGGAAGCCCTTCAGTCAAACACGGGGGAACTACTGTTAACAGTTCCGGCCTAGACCCGTGGAGGAGTGAAGGAAGACTCAGGCTTACCTTATAACCATAACCTCCCTGAGTCTTGCCTGCCAGACAAAAAGGTTGCAGGAACTCCTTTCCCGCCTGTCTTCTCTATCTTCTTCCTAACAAGGTCGCCAGCTGGGTTATTATATCTGCACCCCAGCAATGCAGTTCAGTGGGTGTATTATATATTGTTTGTAGCCAGAAGATTGCTACTCCCATAGATCTGCTACTAGACTGTTGGCCCAGGGTACTCTCCCAGGAAGGTCTGTGTGGCTTTACCTCTCTGTAGCCACTACGTTAATAGTTACCACCCTTCAGGCACTGATACTGATCGGATGGCTAAGGGTACACTTTTATGTAAGTCTGTGCTGTCTTTACCACTCACCAGGCAATATTAACTTCTATAGAGAACGTTATGTTCCCTAGGTGGTACTGTGATAACCTTCGTGTATGCTCATAGAGAAATGTTATAAATGGAGGCACACTTAAACACAGTGATAAAATGTGTGAATTTACTGATGCAAATTACATGATCACACATACAATCACAAGTAATACAGGAATATGAAAATAAGGATAATAAGTCTGGAGATCGTCAGCCTCTTCTTCCACGACCTCCAACACTCCTTCAACTGGGCAGAAAGACAGGAGTCCCACACTCTTTCACAGGAGGGCCTCTTCACCACGTCGGCGCCTCTTCTTCACTGTCCTGCCATCCATGCACACTGTCCCCTCTGACAGTCCTGGACACAAGCTGCCTTGCAGCATATTCTACTATTAAAGCATTAATGTCCTATTGCCACATACATAAGTAAATATTGTGACCTAACTAGCCTACTCACACAAGGGGTAATGGGAGGGAAAATGATCTACCTTACATTCCTGGCTCACGACGCCTGTCCCTCGATGGTGTGAGGTTCCCACGCTTCCTGACTCGATTTTCGACGATTCGACGATCCAGGAACGTTCCACAGGTCCTCAGGTGTCGTGGAGCCTTCGCGTCGTCGCCGTTCCAATCCCTGAGATTCAGCTGCCCCAATCCTGGTTCATCGATGGGCGCTGAGCTAATCACTATTTTTCCCACACTCGCCCCTTCCACAAGGCGTTGCTCCTTGTCTTAGGCACGGTGTCGTCCTTCCAAAACCCTCAGTGGATGTGACCCGGTCACAGCTAGGCTTGCCCGCCACACCTTTCCAGGCCCCCCAACGTCCAGCGTCGCCGCCCTGCGTCGTCGCCGAATATTTTCCAAGTTCGGCACTCTTTCACTCAATAAACCTGGTTCCTTCTCGCTTCCCAGAAGCGAGGGGTCTCCAATACGTGAGATGGGCTGCGATAGCCTGCACTAATCCACCGAGAAAGGCTTGTAGATCCTCAAATCCTTGAGAGCAGACCGAGGCGCGTCTCTCGCTTCCGAGGTTAGGTCAACTCTGACGTTGGCGCCGCCCGGGGCACTCGGTGACATCATGGCGGGCCCTGATTGGTCGCCCGCGACCTAAGTCGGCCAATCCGCGATTGGCTAGTGTCCCTTCCAAAAGGTCATATCTGCATTAGGGGATACTCTTTCATTTTATATCAGGGCGCCAATTTCCCCTTATTTACAACTTATAATGTAACTTCCTTCCCTTAACTGGCAGCCGGTCTGGTCGCCACATATATCAATAGACTCCCTGAACCACAGAGAATCAGTAGGGAGAGCTGATATGACTCTTTAAGCCGGCAAACGAAAGAAATAGGAGAGGGCACCGTAACAATATCTACGTTAATTTTAACTCAAATAAAAAAAATTGACCTCATACATAATGAAATGGGTAGCTTTATCATTTCATAAGAAAAAAATTAGAGAAAATATAATAATTCAGGAAAACTTAGCTTATTAGGCAAATCGGGCCTTGCATAGTAGGCTGAGAAGTGCGTTCTGGCTACTAGGCACGACATATATATATATATATATATATATATATATATATATATATATATATATATATATATATATATATATATATATATATATATATATATATATATATATATATATTGTGACGATAATCTCTTTCAAGAGAGATTGAGCCTGCTCTTTCCTCCAAAGTTCGTTACAACAACAGATAATATAGAAGATATATCCAGCAAGTATCTCCAAAACGTTTTGCCCAGATAGCAAAACGTATCCAGCACACCGGCACACCTTCTCGCCACCGTAAACTGGCAAACTGCTTGTCCATCGCCTGCCTGTCGCTGATTGGCTGGTGTCCCGTCGCACCTGCCCTCCACCATCCGCCACAAGTTGATGTCTGGGCTGCAGCGGCCCAGAGTCGTCAGAATATTCCAGTGCTCCTTGCAGTTGACATCTCTCATTGGTAGACTAAGCCTTGGCTTTCTTGTACTAAGGGAGGTGGCAGCTCGAAGCCAATATTCCGGCATCATCATTATTATTTACTTTGCTATTACTCACTTGTCTTAACGTAACTTTTCATTTGCAAGTGATTATTCTTATTATTTTGTTTGTTGACTTGTCTGTTATATTTTATACTTAATTTTATTCATGTCTTGTTTTTCTAACGTAATTAAAATTTCATTGTTAAATTTACTTGTGTTTTGTGTATCTTCCCATTACCTTACCACAGACGAAAGTTCCAGCTTCTTCTCTTTTTTTTTCTTTAATGTGACGAGGCCCTGCCCCTAGCTTTTGAAACAGCCGAACACCAACGCTCTACCGTCACATAAAGTGGGGGCCAGCCCTAGGAGCTTCACTAAGGTACTGGTGCCAAGTAGTAATTTATGGTAAGCGTATTTGGCTTTGGTAACGTAGCTTTTTAGTATTTTTCATATTCAATTTTATTTTATATGGTGCTGTGTGTATTGTGCATTCCGAGAGTAGCATATAGAGAAGGTGAGGCAACTTTAGATTACGTGGTGACTGTAGGCCTCTGTCATTCTCTTAATTGGTCATCTCTCCCTCCGTGTTATTACTCGTGTTTACCATCTTTTGTCCCTTGGATATTTCTCATATTTTCGACAGATCATCATATTGGTACCCTGGTACTGTGGTCTGCCCCCGGGTCAAGTGCACCTAATCTTCTGCAATCTGACAGTAGGAGGATAAAGAGGGCCATAGTTCCTCTAGCACGAACTTTAGTTGCTGAATTGGGACCTCAGCAGCAGTTCTCGTCACTAGTTGACACCTCGCACCCCTACACGTCAGTCAGAGATGATGATACATACATTGGTAGGGAATTAGCTTTCTTTTTCAGAGCACAAAAGTTCGCTAATTCTGTAAGTATCATATTAATTTCAGTGGGAAAACTTGCTTATGTCCTATAGAGACTCGGCAAGGTATGCCTACATTCTTGGACTACCAATTTTACTTTTGAGGCAATTAACTGTTTCATTTGTTTTAGAAACTCAGTTTCACTTGTTTAGTAGGATTTTCTTGCCCTTATCCTCTTACATGAGTACCTGGTACAAGATTTCCTGTGACCTTGATTTAATTAATCATTTATCATCTTGAAATTAACATTAATTGTTAAAGATTCCACAGGATAGGTACCAGTTGCCACGTTGTCCTGTTTCTGACATTCACTATATCACAACGGTATATTCGTTGTGCATTTATTTGCTAATTTCACAATGTTTCGTCTCCAAGCTTTCCGTGCAGATCCAGCAGGTGCAATAGGGACTTTAAGTCATGCCAAGAGGGCTGAATTACAAACTCTTGCACATGAGTATCAACTAGAAGTTCCCTACCAAGCCAACAAAAATGAGATACACCACCTGTTACTGGATCATTTCTTAGAACAAGGTAAGATAGACTCTGAAACTCACGAAACTTACTTTATTGCAGATAAAACTGATTTGGCAACGATGAAACTCAAAATAGAGCTGGCCAAGATTGAACGCGAGCAGCAAAGGGAAACAGCTGCCATGCAAAGGGAAGCCCTCGAGCAACAAGAACGAGCAGCTGCCATACGAAGGGAAGAACAAGAACGAGAAACTACCTTGAGGAAGGAAGAACAAGAACGAGAAATCGCCCTCAAGGAACGTGAACTCGCCCTCCAGGAACGAGAAGTTGCAATACTCCGGGAGCGGGAACGAGTACAGCTTGAAACAAAACAACGCCAATTGGAGATTCAACACGAACACGACAGACAACAAGCAACTCTGACTATGGAATGTCGTAAACAAGAATTCACGTTGGAAACTTCACACCTCGCTCAACGCCAGCAAGCTACTGCCAATCTTCCCGTCAGTTTTAATATATCACATGCAAGTAAGTTAATGCCATCATTTGTAGAAACAGAAGTTGACGTGTTTTTCACCACCTTTGAAACCTTTGCTAATCAACTTAGTTGGCCTGCCGACCAATGGGCCACCCTTCTCAGAGTACATCTTACAGGTAGAGCTGCAGTCACACTCAGTACTTTGGCGTCTGAGAATGACTACCAGACTCTGAAACAAGCAGTGTTGGACGCCTACCTTCTCTCCACCGAAAGTTATCGAAGGAAATTCCGTGACCACCTGAAGGCAAGTACCACTACCTTTCTCGAGTTTGCTAACACCAAAAGGGGATATTTTATGAAATGGCTGGAAGCAGCACATGTCTCTACCTTTGCAGAACTCATCAACCTGATGCTAGTTGAAGAATTCTTGAGGCGTGTGCCGCCTCCTGTCCGTCTATATTTAGCAGATAAAGAAGAAACCGACTACCTGAAGTGTGCTAAGTCGGCTGACACTTACAGCCTCATCCACCGGCTGACACCAGAACCATCCTCCAGTAAGAAGTCGTGGTACAGTTACGAGAAAGTGAGTACCGATCAAGCTGGCTCGCAATTGTACTGTAAGTATTGTAGACTTTATGGACATACCATAGATAAATGTGGTAAGTCTCAATACAAAGGAACCACCGAAACGCAAAAACCCAAACCAACTCCTCCTAAGTCCGGTAAGCCTGTGATGAATGTTGGTGTTCATGTTAATGATCTTTCTCTCTTCAGTAAACACCTGTATACTGGGAATGTCTCTGCCAAAGGTTCAAATCCGGAGGGACGTTTCAAATTGAAGATCTTGAGGGACACAGCGGCTCTTCAATCGATCATCTTGAAGTCGGCTGTGCCCAACATCGCCTACACCGGAGAAACTGTCTTCATCACTGACCTCACTGCTACCACTCCTTATCCTCTCGCCAGAGTCCACCTGGATTGTCCCTTCGTGAACAGAGAAGTCCAAGTCGCCGTCAGGGAAAGGCCTTTTCCCATGCCTGGAGTGCAACTTCTCCTGGGCAACGACTTGGCAGAAGACCTGCAACCGACCAACCTGATCGTCATGGACAAACCCCAGGTGTGTACGTCTGTGACGGATAATCCTATATTTGAGTATGTTCCAGCAAAGGTTCAAGAGAGTGATGAAGTTTCTCCTCCGGTTCTAGTGACCACCCGTGCACAAGCCGCACGACCACAGCCAGCTGACTCTACTGCTACCACTGTCCCTCAAGACCCTTAGAAACTACCCCCGAATCTGACCAAGTTGGAGTTCCGTAAGTTACAGAGGGAAGATCTTACTTTGACACCATTATTTTTCCAGGCTGAGACTCAACCCGACAGTATTCCAGGGTTCTTCCTAGAGAACGACTTGCTCTACCGCAGATATAGACCCAGTAAACTGAAGGAGGAGGACGATTGGGCCAACGTTGAACAACTTGTGATTCCTGCCAGCCTGCGGCCCACTATTCTACACCTGGCCGATGGAGCACTATCCCACTACGGATTCAACAAGACCTACCATGGAATCCGTCAAGACTACTACTGGCCAGGTATGGTAAATAGCGTCAAACAGTACGTCAAACAGTGTCATACATGTCAGATGGCAGGTAAACCGAACATCTCTATTCCCAGAGCGCCACTGATTCCCATACAGGTGCCTGCGGAACCTTTCCACAGACTTATTATAGACTGTGTTGGTCCTTTACCTCGGACCAGTTCAGGTAACGCCTATATCTTAACCATCCTGTGTCCTACCACCAGATTCCCCATAGCAGTTCCAGTAAAGAACATTACGGCTGCTACGGTTGTGAAGCACTTATTGAAGATCTTCACCCAGTATGGATTTCCCAGGGAGGTTCATAGCGACTGTGGCACCAACTTCACCAGTGATCTCTTCAAAAGGACACTGGAGGAGTTCAACATCAAACAGGTATTGTCCAGCCCCTATCATCCTGCTTCACAGGGTTCTCTTGAGCGTAGTCATCAGACTATTAAAGCACTCCTGAAACCTGAAAAAGTTTTGTAATGAAACCTCTAAGGATTGGGATAAGCCAATTGATTTGATAATGCATATATATAGAAGTCTTCCCAATGAGTCCCTAGGAGTATCTCCTTATGAGATGCTCTACGGACGTAAGTGCCGTACTCCCCTCAAGGCTTTCAAAGACTCTCTACGTGATGCCACCTTCAGTGAGCATCAGAATGTGCCCCAGTTTCTTCAAAACCTTCAACACATTCTAGAGAGAGTCCACAGTTTTGCCCAAGATAATCTATTGAAAGCACAGGAGAGGATGAAGACTCATTACGACCAGACCAGCAAAGTAAGAAAATTTAAGCCGGGAGACTTCGTACTTGCTTACTTTCCTATCCCAGGTTCTCCTTTACAAAACAGATTTTCAGGACCCTACCGCATCAAGGAGTGCAGAAACAACCATAACTACGTTCTAGAGACTCCAGATAGGCGGCGGAAGACCCAGCTGTGCCACGTCAACCTCCTGAAGCTATATAACGGTACTCCTCCCACTGTCATGCTTAACTACTCTGCTTTTACAGAACCATACATCCACCGTGAGACCTTCCCTGCTTTTCCTCCCGAAAGCACTGACAAGGAGTCAGCGCTTTCTAATTCAGAAATCCTTACTGACCTTCCAAACTATTTTCAGGACAATCATAGTGCACCTCTCGTCAAGATCTTCAGAGAACATCAGGAGTTGTTCCGAGATGACCCCCAAGAGTGTAATGTTACCCAGCACGACATCCAACTGCTCCCCGACACCCGGCCGATTCGTCAACCCTTCTACCGAATCAGCCCTAGCAAGAAGGAAGTCATGCCTGCTGAGGTGCAGTACCTCTTGGATCATGGACTGGCTACACCTTGTGAGTCCCCCTAGGCCTCACCCTGTATCTTGGTGCCAAAACCCCAAGGTAAGGTGAGACTGTGCACTGACTATCGTAAGTTAAATAATGTGACTGTCAAGGATGCATACCCCTTGCCAAGGATAGATGACATTCTTGACGCCATTGGTAATGCCCAGTACTTGTCCCAAGTGGACTTGCTTAAGGGGTATTACCAAGTGTGCTTAACGGAGCGAGCCAAACAAATATCTGCCTTTATCACTCCTTTTGGACTTTTCAGATACGAACGTCTTCCTTTCGGACTATGTAATGCCCCGGCCACCTTTCAGAGAGCTGTCAACCGTGTCATCCAGGGCTTGGATAACACGTACGCCTATTTGGATGATATCGTCGTAGCATCCAACACCTGGAGTGAACATCTGCTCCAGCTGCGACGACTGTTCGCCAAGCTCCTGACAGCCGGCCTCACCATCAACCTGGGCAAGTCCACCTTCGCGAAAGGTAAAGTGCGTTATCTGGGTCATGTAATTGGGAGTGGCAGCCTAGCTCCGTTAAACTCACACACTCAAGCCATCCAACATTATCCACAGCCTACCACCAGGAAGCAGCTCCTGCGCTTCCTTGGTCTTGCCTCCTACTACCGTAGGTTTGTGAGAAATTTCAGTACAGTCGCCACACCTTTAATCATATTAACCAGTCCCAAGCAACGGTATAAGTGGACCATGCAGCAAACCATTGCTTTCGAACAACTCAAATTCCTCCTCTGTTCTAATCCCATTCTCGCCTCGCCAGATATCACCAAGCCTTTCGTCCTTCATGTCGACGCCAGTGGTACCGGCGTTGGTGGTGTCCTGATGCAGCAACGAGGCGAGGAGGTTCTACCTGTCAGCTACTACAGCTACAAATTGAAACCCCACCAGAGGAAGTATAGCACTATTGAAAAGGAGCTACTATCCATCGTCCTGAATCTCCAGCACTTTGCTCCATACCTACAAGGTGCCAGGTCGACCACCATCTTCTCAGACCACAACCCTCTCCGCTTCTTACATCAAGCCCAATTCACTAACCAGCGTCTTCTACGATGGGCTTTATACCTACAAGATTTCAACCTGGAGATCCGCTATATCAAGGGTTCTGACAACATCATAGCCGATGCCCTCTCCAGAGTTTATGAAGTAGAAGCAACTCCACCTATTACTCCACCACATAACGACGTACTTCTTGCAGAACCGCAGGCTTCGGGGGAGAGTTGTGACGATAATCTCTTTCAAGAGAGATTGAGCCTGCTCTTCCCTCCAAAGTACGTGACAACAAAAGATAATATAGAAGATATATCCAGCAAGTATCTCCAAAACGTTTTGCCCAGAGAGCAAAACGTATCCAGCATACCGGCACACCTGCTCGCCACCGTAAACCGGCAAACTGCTTGTCCATCGCCTGCCTGTCGCTGATTGGCTGGTGTCCCGTCGCACCTGCCCTCCACCCTCCGCCACAAGTTGATGTCTGGGCTGCAGCGGCCCAGAGTCGTCAGAATATTCCAGTGCTCCTTGCAGTTGACATCTCTCATTGGTAGACTAAGCCTTGGCTTTCGTGTACTAAGGGAGGTGGCAGCTCGAAGCCAATATTCCGGCATCATCATTATTATTTACTTTGCTATTACTCACTTGTCTTATCGTAACTTTTCATTTGCCAGTGATTATTCTTATTATTTTGTTTGTTGACTTGTCAGTTATATTTTATACTTAATTTTATTCATGTCTTGTTTTTCTAACGTAATTAAAATTTCATTGTTAAATTTACTTGTAATTTGTGTATCTTCCCATTACCTTACCACAGACAAAAGTTCCAGTTTTTTCACTTTTTTTTTCTTTAATGTGACGAGGCCCTGCCCCTAGCTTTTGAAACAGCCGAACACCAACGCTTTACCGTCACAATATATATATATATATATATATATATATATATATATATATATATATATATATATATATATATATATATATATATATATATATATATATATATATATATATATATATATATATATATATATATATATATATATATATATATTAGTATATTTTGGTAGCAGTCTTTCTTGTAGACATATATTATTAAATATGACTGAAAAAGTAAGATTAATAATTCTAACACGAATTTTTTCAATCTTTCGTACACTTCTTTTCACTGTTGGAGGTAAATCAAAAATCAATTCTCCAAAATTCATTTTTATTTCTAGTATGACGCGACACGAGCGCGTTTCGTAAAACTTATTACATTTTCAAAGACTTTAGTTCACAAATACACAACTGAATAGAACTTACGCATCTCCGATTATATATCTACCTTTGAGTGAGGTGGAAGGGGTGATGTGGCATTAACACAAGACAGAACAAGATGTAGCATTAATAGGGTATTAATTTCATCAACAACAAAGACAGAACAAGATGGTATTAATAGGGTATTAATTTCATCAACACAAGACATAACACGAAACAATGGATATTGAATAGAAGTGTTTGTAGAAAGCCTATTGGTCCATATTTCTTGATGCTTCTATATTGAAGCGGAGTCTTGAGGGGGGTAGAATATAGTTGTGCAATAATTGGCTGTTGATTGCTGGTGTTGACTTCTTGATGTGTAGTTCCTCGCAAACGTCAATCCGCCTGCTATCGCTGTATCTATCGATGATTTCTGTGTTGTTTACTAGGATTTCTCTGGCGATGGTTTGGTTGTGGGAAGAGATTATATGTTCCTTAATGGAGCCCTGTTGCTTATGCATCGTTAAACGCCTAGAAAGAGATGTTGTTGTCTTGCCTATATACTGGGTTTTTTGGAGCTTACAGTCCCCAAGAGGGCATTTGAAGGCATAGACGACGTTAGTCTCTTTTAAAGCGTTCTGTTTTGTGTCTGGAGAGTTTCTCATGAGTAGGCTGGCCGTTTTTCTGGTTTTATAGTAAATCGTCAGTTGTATCCTCTGATTTTTGTCTGTAGGGATAACGTTTCTATTAACAATATCTTTCAGGACCCTTTCCTCCGTTTTATGAGCTGTGGAAAAGAAGTTCCTGTAAAATAGTCTAATAGGGGGTATAGGTGTTGTGTTAGTTGTCTCTTCAGAGGTTGCATGGCTTTTCACTTTCCTTCTTATGATGTCTTCGACGAAACCATTGGAGAAGCCGTTATTGACTAGGACCTGCCTTACCCTACAGAGTTCTTCGTCGACTTGCTTCCATTCTGAGCTGTGGCTGAGAGCACGGTCGACATATGCGTTAACAACACTCCTCTTGTACCTGTCTGGGCAGTCGCTGTTGGCATCTAGGCACATTCCTATGTTCGTTTCCTAAGTGTAGACTGCAGTGTGGAAACCTCCGCCCTTTTCCATGACTGTTACATCTAGAAAGGGCAGCTTCCCATCCTTTTCCATCTCGTAAGTGAAACGCAGCACGGAACTCTGCTCAAATGCCTCCTTCAGCTCCTGCAGATGTCTGACATCAGGTATCTGTGTAAAAATGTCGTCAACATACCTGCAGTATATGGCCGGTTTCAAGTTCATGTCGACTAAGACTTTTTGCTCGATGGTACCCATGTAGAAGTTTGCAAACAGGACACCTAGGGAAGAACCCATGGCGACCCCATCTACTTGCTTATACATGTGCCCATCCGGGCTCAAGAAGGGTGCCTCTTTAGTACAAGCTTGGAGTAGTTTCCTCAGAATATTTTCTGGTATGTCAAGAGGAGTACAGGCTGGATCACGATACACTCTGTCGGCTATCATTCCGATTGTCTCGTCCACAGGTACGTTGGTAAACAGCGATTCTACGTCCAACGAGGCTCTTATCCCTGTGGCCCGTGTGCCCCGCAGTAAGTCAACAAATTCCTTTGGAGACTTCAGGCTGAAGGCGCAAGGAACATAAGGAGTCAGCAGGCCGTTGAGTCGCTTCGCCAGTCTGTACGTGGGTGTGGGTATCTGGCTAATGATTGGCCGAAGTGGGTTTCCAGGCTTGTGTGTCTTGACATTTCCATACGCATATCCAGGTTTATATTTCCCAATGATCTTTGGCAGGTGGAGTCCGGATTTCTTGGCGTTCACAGTTTCGATCAGTTTGTTGACCTTTGCTTTTAATTCGGCTGTAGTGTCCTTCGTTACCCTTTGGAACTTAGTTTGGTCAGAGAGTATGATGTTCATTTTCGCCAGATATTCGTCTTTTTTAAGAATGACATATATTGGCGACTTGTCACCTCTCCTGACAACTATCTCCTTGTTCTCACGAAGGCTTTTAGCTGCCGCTTTAAGCTCGGGGGACAGTATGTTCAATGTTGTTCAATCAGTTTTTTTTCATATTTAATAATATATGTCTACAAGAAAGACTGCTACCAAAATATACTAATATTAAAGCGCACGACCCAGCAGCAAGGAATCAAGCCTTCACGATAAAATATCGCCAGGATCTGATTCGTGATCAGATATACAAGGCAGAGAATGAAATCAAAGACAACAAAACGCAACTACTTCATGCTACAAACGAGTGGAGAAATAGCAACATCGACGAAAGTATCCGTACCCGCATTGAACAACACCTCGACATCCTCACAGACCAACATCACCTCAGCACTGAAACAAGGATTATCAAGAAACTAACAACATTATATGGAGGACCTATGGCAATTCCACGACCAAGAGATGGCTTCCTGAACCTTGCCGGAATTAACCTCACTGATGACCAAGTCACTCTCCTAAATCTGGGCATAAACTGTCATGTTATGTCCAGACCGAGTGAGATGGCCCGGAAAGTAGAGTTGGAAATTCTGTTGGACGACATATTCGACCTCGAGACACAAAAGAAGGTCACTACCAAGGATACCTTACAAGCAGAACTTATTGCAGAAGGAGGAAAGAATCGAGGCAATTACAGAAGCACCATACTGTCCCCCGAGCTCAAAGCGGCAGCTAAAAGCCTTCGTGAGAACAAGGAGATAGTTGTCAGGAGAGGTGACAAGTCGCCAATATATGTCATTCTTAAAAAAGACGAATATCTGGCGAAAATCAACATCATACTCTCTGTCCAAACTAAGTTCCAAAGGGTAACGAAGGACACTACAGCCGAATTAAAAGCAAAGGTCAACAAACTGATCGAAACCGTGAACGCCAAGAAATCCGGACTCCACCTGCCAAAGATCATTGGGGAATATAAACCTGGATATGCGTATGGAAATGTCAAGACACAAAAGCCTGGAAACCCACTTCGGCCAATCATTAGCCAGATACCCACACCCACGTACAGACTGGCGAAGCGACTCAACGGCCTGCTGACTCCTTATGTTCCTTGCGCCTTCAGCCTGAAGTCTCCAAAGGAATTTGTTGACTTACTGCGGGGCACACGGGCCACAGGGATAAGAGCCTCGTTGGACGTAGAATCGCTGTTTACCAACGTACCTGTGGACGAGACAATCGGAATGATAGCCGACAGAGTGTATCGTGATCCAGCCTGTACTCCTCTTGACATACCAGAAAATATTCTGAGGAAACTACTCCAAGCTTGTACTAAAGAGGCACCCTTCTTGAGCCCGGATGGGCACATGTATAAGCAAGTAGATGGGGTCGCCATGGGTTCTCCCCTAGGTGTCCTGTTTGCAAACTTCTACATGGGTATCATCGAGCAAAAAGTCTTAGTCGACATGAACTTGAAACCGGCCATATACTGCAGGTATGTTGACGACATTTTTACACAGGTACCTGATGTCAGACATCTGCAGGAGCTGAAGGAGGCATTTGAGCAGAGTTCCGTGCTGCGTTTCACTTACGAGATGGAAAAGGATGGGAAGCTGCCCTTTCTAGATGTAACAGTCATGGAAAAGGGCGGAGGTTTCCACACTGCAGTCTACACTAAGGAAACGAACATAGGAATGTGCCTAGATGCCAACAGCGACTGCCCAGACAGGTACAAGAGGAGTGTTGTTAACGCATATGTCGACCGTGCTCTCAGCCACAGCTCAGAATGGAAGCAAGTCGACGAAGAACTCTGTAGGGTAAGGCAGGTCCTAGTCAATAACGGCTTCTCCAATGGTTTCGTCGAAGACATCATAAGAAGGAAAGTGAAAAGCCATGCAACCTCTGAAGAGACAACTAACACAACACCTATACCCCCTATTAGACTATTTTACAGGAACTTCTTTTCCACAGCTCATAAAACGGAGGAAAGGGTCCTGAAAGATATTGTTAATAGAAACGTTATCCCTACAGACAAAAATCAGAGGATACAACTGACGATTTACTATAAAACCACAAAAACGGCCAGCCTACTCATGAGAAACTCTCCAGACACAAAACAGAACGCTTTAAAAGAGACTAACGTCGTCTATGCCTTCAAATGCCCTCTTGGGGACTGTAAGCTCCAAAAAACCCAGTATATAGGCAAGACAACAACATCTCTTTCTAGGCGTTTAACGATGCATAAGCAACAGGGCTCCATTAAGGAACATATAATGTCTTCCCACAACCAAACCATCGCCAGAGAAATCCTAGTAAACAACACAGAAATCATCGATAGATACAGCGATAGCAGGCGGATTGACGTTTGCGAGGAACTACACATCAAGAAGTCAACACCAGCAATCAACAGCCAATTATTGCACAACTATATTCTACCCCCCTCAAGACTCCGCTTCAATATAGAAGCATCATGAAATATCGACCAATAGGCTTTCTACAAACACTTCTATTCAATATCCATTGTTTCGTGTTATGTCTTGTGTTGATGAAATTAATACCCTATTAATACCATCTTGTTCTGTCTTGTGTTGATGAAATTAATACCCTATTAATGCTACCTCTTGTTCTGTCTTGTGTTAATGCCACATAACCCCTTCCACCTCACTCAAAGGTAGATATATAATCGGAGATGCGTAAGTTCTATTCAGTTGTGTATTTGTGAACTAAAGTCTTTGAAAATGTAATAAGTTTTACGAAACGCGCTCGTGTCGCGGCAGACTAGAAATAAAAATGAATTTTGGAGAATTGATTTTTTATTTACCTCCAACAGTGAAAAGAAATGTACGAAAGATTGAGAAAATTCGTGTTAGAATTATTAATCTTACTTTTTCGGTCATATTTAATAATATATATATATATATATATGTCGTACCTAGTAGCCAGAACGCACTTCTCAGCCTACTATGCAAGGCCCGATTTGCCTAATAAGCCAAGTTTTCATGAATTAATTGTTTTTCGACTGCCTAACCAACCTAACCTAACCTAACCTAACTTTTTCGGCTACCTAACCAAACCTAACCTATAAAGATAGGTTAGGTTAGGTTAGGTAGGGTTGGTTAGGTTCGGTCATATATCTACGTTAATTTTAACTCCAATAAAAAAAAATTGACCTCATACATAATGAAATGGGTAGCTTTATCATTTCATAAGAAAAAAATTAGAAAAAATATATTAATTCAGGAAAACTTGGCTTATTAGGCAAATCGGGCCTTGAATAGTAGGCCAAAAAGTGAGTTCTGGCTACTAGGTACGACATATATATATATATATATATATATATATATATATATATATATATATATATATATATATATATATATATATATATATATATATATATGTACCTAGTAGCCAGAACTCACTTCTCGGCCTACTATGCAAGGCCCAATTTGCCTAATAAGCCAAGTTTTCCTGAATTAATATATTTTCTCTAATTTTTTTTCTTATGAAATGATAAAGCTACCCATTTCATTATGTATGAATCAATTTTTTTTATTGGAGTTAAAATTAACGTAGATACATGACCGAACCTAACCAACCCTACTTAACCTAACCTAACCTATCTTTATAGGTTAGGTAGCGGAAAAAGTTTGGTTAGGTTAGGTTAGGTTGCCGAAAAACAATTAATTCATGAAAACTTGGCTTATTAGGCAAATCGGGCCTTGCATAGTAGGCTGAGAAGTGCGTTCTGGCTACTAGGTACGACATATATATATATATGTATATGTCGTACCTAGTAGCCAGAACGTACTTCTCAGCCTACTATGCAAGGCCCGATTTGCCTAATAAGCCAAGTTTTCCAGAATTAATATATTTCCTCAAATTTTTTTCTTATGAAATGATAAAGCTACCCATTTCATTATGTATGAGGTCAATTTTTTTTATTGGAGTTAAAATTAACGTAGATAAATGACAGAACCTAACCAACCCTACCTAACCTAACCTAACCTATCTTTATAGGTTAGGTAAGGTTATATATGTAGATATATGACCGAACCTAACCAAGCCTACCTTACCTAACCTAACCTATCTTTATAGGTTAGGTAGCCTAAAAAGTTAGGTTAGGTTAGGTTAGGTAGTCGAAAAAGAATTAATTCATGAATACTTGGCTTATTAGGTAAATTGGGCCTTGCATAGTAGGCTGAGAAGTGCGTTCTGGCTACTAGATACGATATATATATATATATATATATATATATATATATATATATATATATATATATATATATATATATATATATATATATATATATATATATATATATATATATATATATAGCCTTGCCTCTGCTCAGTGTCCAGTGGAGAGAGAGCCCCACAACCTACTGAACCGTGACTCTGTTAGCTTTGCCGGCCGACCAGACGGAATCACACTGCATCAGTGGAAGGGTAGCAGGCAGTTAGCAAGGGACTATACTTGCGTATCCACCCTGGCAACGATATACATCACCCTCTCTGCCGGCGCAGCAGGAGCCGCAGCGACACACAGAGAAAAACAAAAGTCAGTCAAGTACAGGCAATTAGATCAACGGTACAACTTCGTTCCAATAGGGTTTGAGACCCTAGGCCCATGGGGTGAGAGTGCAAGAAGGTTTCTTAAGGATCTTGGTTCCAAGCTCATTGACACCACAAGAGACACTAGAGCAGAAAGTTTTCTCTTTCAGCGTCTCAGTGTCGCGATCCAGAGGAGGAATGCCCGCTGCATCCTCGGTTCCTGCCCGGCGTCGGAGGAGTTCGAGGAAATCTACAGCCTCTAGGAAGCGAACTTTTTCTTGTGTCCTCTTAATGTTCATTTTTTGTATAAAATCAGATATGTAACTGTATAACCTTGCATAATAAAGTGTACACCATAATAAAAAAAAAAGGGGGGGTTGGTAGGAGAAGCGAACACTCTTTCGTTTTCAGAGTTAAATGGCAAGTTTTTCCCTGAATGCTCTGTGTTCCCTTCTCTGAGGCTGTGGGTCCCTTTAATTGCACCAGTGGTGGTACCCCCCTATATGTATATGTATGTATGTATATATATATATATATATATATATATATATATATATATATATATATATATATATATATATATATATATATATATATATATATATATATATATATATATATATATATATATATATATATATATATATATATATATTGGTAGCAGTCTTTCCTGTAGACATATATTATTAAATATGAGCGAAAAAGTAAGATTAATAATTCTAACACGAATTTTCTCAATCTTTCGTACATTTCTTTTCACTGTTGGAGGTAAATCAAAAATCAATTCTCCAAAATTCATTTTTATTTCTAGTCTGACGCGACACGAGCGCGTTTCGTAAAACTTATTACATTTTCAAAGACTTTAGTTCACAAATACACAACTGAATAGAACTTACGCATCTCCGACTTTATATCTACATTTGAGTGAGGTGGAAGGGGTGATGTGGCATTAACACAAGACAGAACAAGAGGTGGCATTAATAGGGTATTAATTTCATCAACACAAGACAGAACAAGAGGTGGCATTAATAGGGTATTAATTTCATCAACACAAGACAGAACACGAAACAATGGGTATTGAATAGAAGTGTTTGTAGAAGGCCTATTGGTCCATATTTCTTGATGCTTCTATATTGGAGCGGAGTCTTGAGGTGGGTAGAATATAGTTGTGCAATAATTGGCTGTTGATTGCTGGTGTTGACTTCTTGATGTGTAGTGCCTCGCAAACGTCAAGCCGCCTGCTATCGCTGTATCTATCGATGATTTCTGTGTTGTTTACTAGGATTTCCCTGGCGATGGTTTGGTTGTGGGAAGAGATTATATGTTCCTTAATGGAGCCCTGTTGCTTATGCATCGTTAAACGCCTAGAAAGAGATGTTGTTGTCTTGCCTATATACTGGGTTTTTTTGGAGCTTACAGTCCCCAAGACGGCATTTGAAGGCATAGACGACGTTAGTCTCTTTTAAAGCGTTCTGTTTTGTGTCTGGAGAGTTTCTCATGAGTAGGCTGGCCGTTTTTCTGGTTTTAAAGTAAATCGTCAGTTGTATCCTCTGATTTTTGTCTGTAGGGATAACGTTTCTATTAACAATATCTTTCAGGACCCTTTCCTCCGTTTTATGAGCTGTGGAAAAGAAGTTCCTGTAAAATAGTCTAATAGGGGGTATAGGTTTTGTGTTAGTTGTCTCTTCAGAGGTTGCATGGCTTTTCACTTTCCTTCTTATGATGTCTTCGACGAAACCATTGGAGAAGCCGTTATTGACTAGGATCTGCCTTACCCTACAGAGTTCTTCGTCGACTTGCTTCCATTCTGAGCTGTGGCTGAGAGCACGGTCGACATATGCGTTAACAACACTCCTCTTGTACCTGTCTGGGCAGTCGCTGTTGGCATTTAGGCACATTCCTATGTTTGTTTCCTTAGTGTAGACTGCAGTGTGGAAACCTCTGCCCTTTTCCATGACTGTTACATCTAGAAAGGGCAGCTTCCCATCCTTTTCCATCTCGTAAGTGAAACGCAGCACGGAACTCTGCTCAAATGCCTCCTTCAGCTCCTGCAGATGTCTGACATCAGGTACCTGTGTAAAAATGTCGTCAACATACCTGCAGTATATGGCCGGTTTCAAGTTCATGTCGACTAAGACTTTTTGCTCGATGGTACCCATGTAGAAGTTTGCAAACAGGACACCTAGGGGAGAACCCATGGCGACCCCATCTACTTGCTTATACATGTGCCCATCCGGGCTCAAGAAGGGTGCCTCTTTAGTACAAGCTTGGAGTAGTTTCCTCAGAATATTTTCTGGTATGTCAAGAGGAGTACAGGCTGGATCACGATACACTCTGTCGGCTATCATTCCGATTGTATCGTCCGCAGGTACGTTGGTAAACAGCGATTCTACGTCCAACGAGGCTCTTATCCCTGTGGCCCGTGTGCCCCGCAGTAAGTCAACAAATTCCTTTGGAGACTTCAGGCTGAAGGCGCAAGGAACATAAAGAGTCAGCAGGCCGTTGAGTCGCTTCGCCAGTCTGTACGTGGGTGTGGGTATCTAGCTAATGATTGGCCGAAGTGGGTTTCCAGGCTTGTGTGTCTTGACATTTCCATACGCATATCCAGGTTTATATTCCCCAATGATCTTTGGCAGGTGGAGTCCGGATTTCTTGGCGTTCACAGTTTCGATCAGTTTGTTGACCTTTGCTTTTAATTCGGCTGTAGTGTCCTTCGTTACCCTTTGGAACTTAGTTTGGTCAGAGAGTATGATGTTCATTTTCGCCAGATATTCGGCTTTTTTAAGAATGACATATATTGGCGACTTGTCACCTCTCCTGACAACTATCTCCTTGTTCTCACGAAGGCTTTAAGCTTGGGGGACAGTATGGTGCTTCTGTAATTGCCTCGATTCTTTCCTCCTTCTGCAATAAGTTCTGCTTGTAAGGTATCTTTGGTAGTGACCTTCTTTTGTGTCTCGAGGTCGAATATTATATACCCAGTATATAGGCAAGACAACAACATCTCTTTCTAGGCGTTTAACGATGCATAAGCAACAGGGCTCCATTAAGGAACATATAATCTCTTCCCACAACCAAACCATCGCCAGAGAAATCCTAGTAAACAACACAGAAATCATCGATAGATACAGCGATAGCAGGCGGCTTGACGTTTGTGAGGCACTACACATCAAGAAGTCAACACCAGCAATCAACAGCCAATTATTGCACAACTATATTCTACCCATCTCAAGACTCCGCTCCAATATAGAAGCATCAAGAAATATGGACCAATAGGCTTTCTACAAACACTTCTATTCAATACCCATTGTTTCGTGTTCTGTCTTGTGTTGATGAAATTAATACCCTATTAATGCCACCTCTTGTTCTGTCTTGTGTTGATGAAATTAATACCCTATTAATGCCACCTCTTGTTCTGTCTTGTGTTAATGCCACATCACCCCTTCCACCTCACTCAAATGTAGATATAAAATCGGAGATGCGTAAGTTCTATTCAGTTGTGTATTTGTGAACTAAAGTCTTTGAAAATGTAATAAGTTTTACGAAACGCGCTCGTGTCGCGTCAGACTAGAAATAAAAATGAATTTTGGAGAATTGATTTTTGATTTACCTCCAACAGTGAAAAGAAATGTACGAAAGATTGAGAAAATTCGTGTTAGAATAATTAATCTTACTTTTTCGGTCATATTTAATAATATATATATATATATATATATATATATATATATATATATATATATATATATATATATATATATATATATTTATATATATATATATACTGTAATTACTAAGAGACAGAGAAGGATAGCCGGCAGCCAGATCAAAATCAGACTTAGTTTGCAGACTTCGCAGCACCTGGAGTGACAACCAGAGCGCAATTCCATAGCCTCCTGAGACTGAAGGATGCCTAATGTACAAATCCACAAGGGCCGTGACGAGGATTCGAACCCTGGTTTGTGTCTCGGAGAGGCTGCAGGATCCAGTAAGTTTAGTAGAACTTCGGTTTCCACTCTTTTTACCATGTCGTAGCTCAGTCGATTAAGGCAGCGTCTGGGATGCTCCTGGACGCAGGTTCGAATCCTCGTCACGGCCCTAGTGGATTTGTTCATTTGATGCATGACGGTATTGTGATTTCTGTGTGTAATGCCTAATGTAATTACTAAAAATTATACATTTATTTTGAAAAAAAAAATGATTGTACCTTTTTCCCACTTAGGTATTTTTTCTTATAAAATTAAATGACCGCCTAATAGTCGTGGGGTGGCCCCTTTGTCTCCTGGCAGCCATTATTTTTAGACCCAGTCCGTCACTGTACAGGAATTTGGACGAGTTCTCGAGTAGACGAGTACTCACAAGTCAGCTTTATCTTCTTTATATGTAACGAGCCCCATCCCCCACCTATTTGTTACACTTAAGGGTTAAGGGCCACTTGACATGGTAATTATATAAGTGCGAACCGTTAGCAACTGATCATAACATGAGTCTTGCGTTACTGGACAGTAATTCACAAGTAGCACAAAACATGTTCCAGGAAGTGAACGATGCAGCTCCAAACTACATGAAGAAAGTCCCAGTTGACAAGTCAGTAACTAATCAGTTCGATCATATTCTATACAGCTTGGCTCAGTATGAGGATAATGTCCAAGCCAAGTTCCATAAATTAAATAATATTAAAGTACAAGAGAATGTAAATCCTCTCCACATCTAATTTAACCACCGTTGAAAGGAAAATTGGCGAAACTGGAAGGAATTTGGGGAATCCATCCACATGTATAATTCCCAAACTAACATGAGTAATATAACTAAGTTTACCTACTTGAAAGAGCCACTGGAAGTGGAAGTTAAGTCTGTGATAGTAAATATAAACCACATCGATGATAGTCACCATAAAATAATCAAGTTACTAAGGTGGAAACATTATGACCATCTTACTTTCCACCTGCTAGACTTGCCCCCACCAATCAACAATGCAGAGTCCATACAGAGTTTTTGTTTTGAGGTGGAGTCATTATTAAGTTCCCTCTGCACATATATCAACACCATTGAAGCTGAGAGGTTTTTAAAACTAATTATACAGTGAAAAGTACCTACTGACATTCTAAGAACTATTTGCTCACACCTTAATAAAGCGTTTCTTACCCAGAGAGAAAAGCTAAAGTGTCTAAAACCAGCTATCAATCTTGCGAACCTTTGACAAAATTAAGCCACATGACAAACTCAGACAGGTGACCCCTGACAAACCCATGCTAACTACATTCCTCAGGCTGCACATTTTAAAGGGAAGCAAGGTAGCATGGGAACTCTCCGGTGTTCCAATCTTTACCTGTTATTTTATCTGTACACTGGAAGCTTGAGTCTCCAGTTTGTGCCACAGTTGAATGGAACTATTTGTTTTGCAAGCAGGATCATTCAATATTCAGAGGCTTTACGTTCCCAGATTATCAAACCATATCAGTCGTGTACAGCACTTGCAACGGTGCACTAGATGCTTGCCAACTTATGACACAGAAGGGGTGAATGTGCTGGTGCTACCTTACAGCAAATACTGTAAGGTAGACGATAATATTAATGCCTTGTTGTTCAAGGCTAATACAGTTGAAACCTTTCAACCAACATAATTAATTAGTCATAAAGGAGTAAAAAAATATTAGAAAGTTGTTTGATAAAGACTCCCATTAGACATTCATCACCAATGGGGGTGACAGAAGGCATTAAATTATTCCCCCATTACTCAGGTAACATTAAACATTTCTTGGTTTCTTACTAATTCAGGACTCCAGGCTCATGGTGTGGGGAAGCCATATGTCCGTCTTGGTAGGTACACACTACTGGTGTATGCCATTGTTGTTGACAAAATCCTGTCTGACCTACACGTCTTGCGGTCTTGGGCGACCGCAAGACATCTTCGAAAAAATGGGGTGAAATTGGATGAACTGTAAGTCAATTCTAACATCAAGGACACTGGTGATCTGGTGGATCTGACTATTACAACAATTACATTCTCTCGAAGAAGAGAATGCCAGGAATAAATCTCACACCTTCTGCATGAGGAAAATTAATGAGAGGTCTGGTATTGCGGTTTAACTCATCGCCTCCTGTAGATTCTGTTAAACCAACAACTGTGATAATTCCTTAAATAAGAACAGATCAGTCCCAATTACAAGTCACCCAGACAAGTGAGGAGGGTAGTTAGAACCAATTAAAAAAATGTGGGATCTCGCAACAGGAGTGATCCTATCTAATCAACCCATCCCAGATCATACAGATTCGTATCAACAGTACCCATACACGGTACAAGACGATAATGAACAATGCCTGGTCTGGCAGTCATGTAAGCTAAACCAATAACAATTATCAAGCAGTTATAATACAGCCAACAGTCAGTGAAAATCACAGATTAAGGTGGTGTATTGTTTGATATAATATGTGAAGTTTGTTTAGGGGCATCATATGATTTTTGTAATGCGTGACACCATAGGTTCAGTTTTATATATTCAATATAGGATGTCGTGTGACATGTTTTAATCGTGGAGTATTGTGTTATGCCATAAGTATGTTATGTTGCATGCTGTGGAAAAATTCCCCCCCCCCTAGTTCAATTTAATTTATATATAATTTAATTAATTAAATATACACCAGATAAAAATACTTTTCGTTGCTGTGTATAATTTACCAAATAAAATTAAGTTAGATTTATCCGAAACAGAAAGAATCGTATTTAATTCCTCCATTCACTATGGAGAAAACGTGATGGCTGGGTCACGAACTTACAGAATATCAAACGTATTTATGTCTGTACTTACATATTAATACATACAGTCTGACCACTGTTTACAAAATAAATTATGAGATTCAAATAAAACTAAAAAGAATTTAAATATAGAAAATTTAAATACCTCTCCTTCCAGGAGATCAGATCACGATCTCTCTCGCACCTAGCGCTGCCGGGTGGGTAAATAATTGGTAGAAGACTTGCGTCTCTCTAGATGGTAAGACCCCACTCCTAACTTGGTGTTTTATGCCGGGTAGAGACGGGAGGCCATCTCCAGTGACGTGTAGTCTTTGAGAGAGACCCATCGGCTACCAGGAAGTTCACCATGGGCCACAAACGCTACAGGATCCGGGGAAGGCTCCATGACGAGCACCCGTTCTCCAAGACATTTCTCCTGAAGCTATTTAAAAAAGTTGAGGGAGTGACACCTAACGACATCAGACAGGAAGGCACGGACATCCTCTGCTACTTTTATAGTGATGAGGAAGTTGACAAAGTTCTGTTCTACACCTCCACTTTTCTCAGACATCACCTCCGTCTAAATTTCCCACGTCAGTACCTGGCTGACGCTCTGTCATTGTTCACGATCTCAGCCAATGGCTCGCTGATCAAGATCTAGTAGATGAAAGCGCATTCATGACCGACTTCACTGAATCCAACCCGGGCTTACAGCTCCATAAAGCTAACTTCTTCAACTGATATTGCTCCTTGAAGCATACCTTCCGGACCATTGATTCGGCTACTCTGGCTACCAGAAATGGTGTTTACAGCTTCGATATTCACATTCCTCCATTCCGTGTGAACATGAAACGTTTCCACATGGTCAACCAATGCCTCCGGTGCTACGAGTACACCCACTCCACCAGCAAATGTAACCAGAGTATTTAGAAGTGTAGCTTCTGTTCAGCTGATCACCATTATTCTATCAGCACGTCAGAGACACTATGCTGTTATCTTTGCAAAGGCGATCATCCTACAATCTCCATTCGTTGCCCTCATAGACAAGAAGTCACCCATAACATGGAAAAAAACACATCTTCTACCGGAACCAGCACCCCTGGTGCAACCAACCAATCAGCGTCCACCTCAACTTCAGGTTTCAACGTCCAAGCCGCCATTTTCCCTGTGATTCCGGGAGGAAGACCCACTGCTACTGCTACTACCAGTAGCAGCCAATGGGGGCCTTTGCTCCCAACCAACCAGCCACACATCGAGCCAGCCATTGCCGCCTCCACCCCATCCCGGCCAACCACTGTCTAGCACAGTAAAAGCTTTCATATCGACGGCCAGAATGACTGCTGGCACTAACCCCAGAGAATTTGTGAGATTTCTGAAAATTCTCTACAAAGCGAACGGTATCCCTACCTTCATTGTTCCTGAAGAAGTCTACAACACTCCGGGTTCAACTCCAGCAACTGACCCTGTGGAGGATGCCAACTCTACATCCGACGACGATTCCGCCACTACAATGCAGACTTCAGATCCTGTTGTAGTACCTTCAGCTCGCAAGAGTCTGCCTCCTGAGACCTCCCACTTCTACTACAATTCCAGTTACTAACCGTGACATCACTGTGAACGCGGCCACGCTTTTAGACTTACTGTCAGCTCCTGGTCCACATGTTTCTCCGGCTGTTGCTAACCCTTCACCCGTCCCTGTGGTGAATTCAGCTTCAATGGACCCTGGGTGTGACCCTGTAGAGGGTCTATACTATGAAGTCCCCTCTGCTGCAGTACCTACTGCTGCTACTCAACTTTCAAGAACTCAACCTTCAAGAACTCAACCTTCGAGAACACTATCTTCGCAATCTACCACCTCTGCTCTTCACTCATCTGATGAATCGCATGAGGACGTGTCTGTTAGAACATCATCTCCTCCTTCACGGATATGTCACTACTCAGCTGCCGATTTCCTTTAAGACACCGCACCAAGAACCCACAACGATAGCACCACAAGGCCAGCACCAAGTCAGACTACCACGACCAAGACCGACAAGTCCTTGTCGGTCCTTTAAGAAGACCAAAGATCAGAGTTTGATGAAATTGTCTACAAAAAAGAAGACCAATAACGAAATGATTTAACATCAACATCTGTAATCAACCCTCAACTGCCAGCTGCTTTAAAGAACACGGCGACGAGAAGCCCTGCCTCCTGCAAGACACATCAGCGAGCAACAATGAACACTCCACTCTACAACCAAACTACAGCATCAGCTGCAATTCTTACCCACGGTGGTTGGGCCACCGATCTTTCATCTCACCTCTTCACCTCGTCTCTAGTTCCTCGCTCAAGATTTCTGCCGCCTCCCCATCCTTCTCTTCTTACTTTCTATTCATGCCCGTGCCACCTCTTGGGTGGCTTAATCTTTATCAATCAATCACCTTCTCTTCCCGACTTACCAGTCTTATGATATTGAAACTGAAACTGAAACTTCCGGGAGAGGTATTTCCCCCTCCTTAAGTAAATACCTTTCCTTAAGTTGTAAAATAAGATAAAATTTTATGGGACATGAATGCTCCCTGCCGAAGGAGATGAGACGCTCCACCATGGACTTCCAAGCGGGACACACGAGTGTAGCAGTGCTGGGTTTTCTTTTGTGTTAACGAAACTCCTATGATGCTACTGCTCACTGATCTCACCCATAACAAAGGAAGTGCCTCAGTCCCGTACTCACTCCTTAAAAAACAGTGTTGCCACATAGTTACAGAGAATATGGTTAGAAGGTAGGAAACACCAGCCCCTGGGGTAAGCACTCTAGACGAAAATGTCAAAATAATTTGTAATTGAATAAGTGACCAATATTCGTGATTTATATTATAATGTAACTTGTCAATAGTCTGATGTTCAATCTCAAAGAAGCTGAGTTTGGTATTATCCAGAATAAGGATCGTCCCCAGAGAGAGACGCAATAGCCACATGTCGACAGGAGGGATGTCGGGCTCACGTGACTGACACGCGTCCCAGCTAAACCAAAAGCTCCTGTTCAGCTAAACTGACATTTATTTTCCTTATTAGAAATACCCAAATTTAGTTAATTTAAATAATCTGAAGTCTCAATAATAAGAAGCAACTGATTTATTTCAATTTAGTTATTTATATATGTAAATACCCCCATATATGTGAGGAATTATTTATGTGGAGTTTTTAACAAATACAGCGCACTATTTTCCAAATAATAAAATATAATTTAATTGAACAAATATTTAACTGAAACTGATGCTATTGAAATCTAATATATTTAAAATAAATATTCCCTTCACAAGTAAATATTCCGCACACATGTCACTTTACATGTTCTGTAACATGACACCTTAACAATTATGTAAACTGCTTCCTGATATATATACTGCACTCTGGGGATACCTGCCATTGTCAGGCTCTGCCTGTCTTCCATCTGTCCATCTGTCTACCAATCCATCTATCTATTTCTTTATCTTTCCAACTAACTATCTAGCCATCCATCAATTTATCCATCCATATATTCACATATTTCTCCATCTTTGCATCCATTCATTAAAATGTCCATATATCTCTCTCCATCTATATATCCTATTTATCTTTTCAACTAGCTATCCCTCTATCTATCCATCTATTTATCCATCTATCCATCCATCTATCTATACATCTCTTTGACAATATGGGATTATTTGGTTAAGTACATATTTAATTTAAATTTTAGTAAGTGGACTGTATATTTAAAAATCTATCCATCTCTCTATCTATCTATTCCATCTATGTATCCATCTATCAATACATCTATTTGACTATGTGGGATTATATGTGTGATTATATGTGTGATATATGTGGGTTATATATATATGAGTGATATTATATGAATGAGCAGTCACAGTGTACTGACGTTTGAGTATCTGGTCGAAGAAGGGTTTATGAACTCAAAGAAGGGAACTGAAAACAAAATGGTGGCATTCCAAAAGGGAAACTATGTGGAGATAAGAAAATTTCTGACAGTTATAACATGGGAAACAGAGCTCAGGGAAAAGACGGCGTAAGACATGATGGAATACATCACGCATGAAGTGCAAGGAAGCAGCAGACAAGTTCGTCCCAGTCCAGGGTGAGAAAAGAGGCAGGAGGGAAATACAAAAGCGACATAGCAAGCAAGCAAGGACAAGACGCAACTTAAATTACTGCACAGCCACCTCAGGAGAAAAACAACAGTGAAAGAACAGGTAATGAAACTGACGGATTGGGGCAGACAGATTCACAACAAACGACAAGGAAGTGTGTGAGGAAACGAATAAAAATTCTAGTAGGTCTTCACATTAGAGCAAGGAGAAGTTCTAGAGATAAGAGAGGGAATAGTTAACCAGGTACCACTAGAGGAGTTTGGGATTACCAGTGGGGATGTAAGGAAGCTCTTGCTAGAGTTGGATGTGACAAAGTCTATAGGCCCAGACGCAATCTCCCCTTGGATCCTAAGGGAAGGAGCAGAAGCACTATGCCTACAACACTCCATAGTGTATAACAAATCACTGGTAACAGGGGAACTGCCAAAAAGTTGGAAGACAACTAATGTAGTCCCAATATACACGAAGGGGAATAGACAGGAGGCACTGAATTACAGGCCAGTGTCCCTAACTTGCATACCATGCAAGCTGCTGGAGAAGATTGTGCGAAAAGCTAGTGGAACATCTGGAGCGAAAGAACTTTGTAACACAACATCAACATGGGTTCAGGTATGACAAGTCCTGCCCCACAGGATGAATTGAATTCTACGACCAGGCAAGAAAAAATCAGGCAAGAAAAAGAAAAGTGGGCAGACTGCATATTTTTGGATTGCCAAAAAGCCTTTGACACAGTACCACACAAGAGGCTAGTGCAACAGCTGGAGATGCAGGCAGGAGTCAAAGGGAAGGTTCTCCATTGGATTAGGGAGTACCTAAGCAACAGAAGACAGCGAGTCACAGTAAGGGGTGAGGTCTCGGGTTGGCGAGACGTCACAATTGGAGTCCCGCAGGGTTAAGTCCTTCGACCTATACTGTTTCTGATATATGTAAATAATCTCCCTGAAGGTATAGAATCGTTCCTCTCATTGTTTGCTGATGATACAAAAATTATGAGGAGGATTAAGACAGAGGAAGATAGTAGGAGGCTACAAGAGGACTTAGACAAACTGAATGAATGGTCCAACAAATGGCTACTAAAGTTAAACCCGAGTAAATGTAAGGTAATAAAGCTAGGTGGTAGAAACAGGAGGCCAGACACAGAATACAAAATGGGAGAAGAGGTCCTTCATGAAACGGATAGAGAGAAAGATCTAGGTGTTGATATAACGCCAAACCTGTCTCCTGAAGCCCACATCAAAAGAATAACATCTGCGGCTTCTGCGAGGTTGGCAAACATCAGAACTGCCTTCAGGAACCTGTGAAAGGAATCATTCAGAATCTTTTATACCACATATGTAAGACCAATCCTGGAGTATGCGGCCCCAGCATGGAGCCCGTACCTTGTCAAGCACAGGAAACTGGAAAAAGTTCAGAGGTATGCCACTAGGCTAGTCTCAGAACTAAGTGGCATGAATTACGAGGAAAGGCTGCGGGAAATGCACCTCACAACACCGGAAGACAAAAGAGTAAGGGAAGATATGATCACTACTTATAAAATTCTCAGAGAAATTTACATATTGAATAGGATAAACTGTTTAATACGGTGGTACGCGAACAAGGGGACACAGGTGCAAACTGAGTACCCACATGAGCCCCAGGGACGTTAGAAAGAACTTTTTCAGTGTCAGAGTAGTTAACGGATGGAATGCATTAGGCAGTGATGTGGTGGAGGCTGACTCCATACACAGTTTCAAATATAGATATGATAGAGCCCAGTAGGCTCAGGAATCTGTACACCAGTTGATTGACGGTTGAGAGGCGGGACCAAAGGGTCAGATCTCAAGCCCGGCAAGCACAACTAGGTGAGTACGAGAAATACACAGTTTATGTTAACATTCTCACTGTTTCCATATATTCTATTTTTAATCCATCCGTCTATTTATTCATCCATCTATCTATCAATCTTCTCATCTGTCTATATATCCCTCTATCCAAAAATATATCCATCAATCTATCCATCTATCTATCCATCTCTCTATGCATACATATATTTGCAATCTGTCTATCTCCTTACTGTCTCTGTGTCTCTCTCTTTCTCTGTCTATCAGTCTGTATTTTTTCCCGCAGTCTGTTGTTCTGTTACTGATTGCGTGTGTCTGTCTCTGTCTTTGTATTTCTAGGTCACTCTGTCTGTCTGTCTGTCTGTTTGTCTGTCTGTCTGTCTGTCTGTCTGTCTGTCTGTCTGTCTGTCTGTCTGTCTGTCTGTCTGTCTGTCTGTCTGTCTGTCTGTCTGTCTGTCTGTCTGTCTGTCCGTCTGTCTGTATGTCTGTCTGTGTCTGTCTGTCTGTGTCTGTCTGTCTGTGTCTATCTGTCTGTCTGTGTCTGTCTGTGTGTCTCTGTCTGTCTGTCTGTCTGTCTGTCTGTCTGTCTGTCTGTCTGCCTGTCTGTCTGCCTGTCTGTCTGCCTGTCTGTCTGTCTCTCTCTCTCTCTCTCTCTCTCTCTCTCTCTCTCTCTCTCTCTCTCTCTCTCTCTCTCTCTCTCTCTCTCTCTCTCTCTCTCTCTCTCTCTCTCTCTCTCTCTCTCTCTCTCTCTCTCTCTCTCTCTCTCTCTCTCTCTCTCTCTCTCTCTCTCTCTCTCTCTCTCTCTCTCTCTCTCTCTCTCTCTCTCTCTCTCTCTCTCTCTCTCTCTCTCTCTCTCTCTCTCTCTCTCTGTCTCTCTCTCTCTCTCTGTCTGTCTCTCTCTCTCTCTCTCTCTCTCTCTCTCTCTCTCTCTCTCTCTCTCTCTCTCTCTCTCTCTCTCTCTCTCTCTCTCTCTCTCTCTCTCTCTCTCTCTCTCTCTCTCTCTCTCTCTCTCTCTCTCTCTCTCTCTCTCTCTCTCTCTCTCTCTCTCTCTCTCTCTCTCTCTCTCTCTCTCTCTCTCTCTCTCTCTCTCTCTCTCTCTCTCTCTCTCTCTCTCTCTCTAATGTGTGGGTGATCACCTGTGGGAGAAGCGTAGGAGAGCGTCTGAAACACTCAACAAATAATGGTTACCCCTTACTCTGATAAAGGGCCGTGGCTTGATAAACCTTTAAAGCTGTGGAAGAATCGTCTGTTTTATGTGAGTACGGCCAAATTATTTACCGCATGAAATTTATGTTAATTTTTCCAAAATCAGTGTATAATGATACATATTACCATAAGAAAAAAAGATTACTCTGAACGTTTGTTTGAAAATATTTAGCTGAGCAGACGGCTTTCATTGCCAAACATCTTAGTGGTGGTGTGAATGTGACGTTGGCATGCTTTTACCTCTTCAATTCTGACCTCGCGAACCATCCATTGTTCATCCTGTACACCCGACCATTCCCTCTGTCAATATGGAAGACGCTAGCCTCAACCGTGTGGCCTCCAACGTCGAACAGCCTAACAGACAGACAGACATTCACACGCAAAGTTTGGAGTATGTAGCATGATACAAGTAATGTGTTTCCATTCAGTAAGATACATATTTTGAGTTTATATTTCTTGTGAATAATGTCACCATAAATATTAAACATTTATTGTTTTTTGATACCATGGGGACGTTTGAGAGCATTTGTGTCATATATGGCACTGAGGGAATACCCGGAGTTGCCTGAGTCTGTCAGTCTGTCTCCACTCTGTCTATCTATCCATCCTTCTACCTATCTCTCTATTTGTCTATATATCCACCTATCTCTCTATTTGTCTATCCATTAATTTATATATCCATCAAACTATTCTTATATACATTCATCTATCCATCAATCTGTACATTTATACATCTATTCATTTATCTCTCCATTAACTCCCCCAACAATCAATATATCTGTCTATCCATCTATCTGCCCGTCTATCTCAGTCTATCTATTCATCTATATAACTACTATCTACCCATCAACCTATTTAAGAATGTATCTATTCATCTATTTTCCCATCTAGCAATCCATAAATCCTTCTATCTATGTTTCTGTCTGTCCACTTGTACATCAATCCATTTGTCCATACATCTACTCCTCTGTCTATATATCTATACTTCTATCTACCCGTCGGTCCCTGTATCTATCTATCTATAAATCTACCTATCCATCTATACATCAACCTACACATCCATCCATCTCTGCATCCATGAATCCATTCATCTGCCCTTTTCTCTGTCCATCTATCTATATACACACATCCATCTTTGCATCCATCGCTCTATCCATCCATCTGTGCAGCTATCTACCCATTAATATTTCGATCTAGTTTTCTTTCCATTAATCTATCCATTTCGCGTTCTATCCACTAATCTATCCATCTATCCACTAATCTATCCATCTATCCATTAATCTATCCATCAATCTATCAATCTATCCATCTATTCATTAATCTATCCATCTAGCTTTCTATCTATCTATCTAGTAATCTTTCCAGCTAGCTTTCTATTGATCTATCTATCTTTCCAACTATCTTTCTATTGATCTATCTATCTTTCCAACTAGATTTCTATTCATGTATCTATCCATGAACCTAATTATCTTTCTATCCGTTAATCATGCCAATATATTTCCATCTACCTATCCATCAATCTTTTCGTCTATCTACCCTTCTACCTAGACAACCATTAACCCATTCATCTATTTATCTGTCTATCCATCTTTCCAGCCATATATCCATCCATTTTTGTACTGTCTGTCTCTGTCACTAGATGTCTTTGTCTCTGCCTGTCTGTGTCTGTCTCTCTGATGAAAAGTATAGTTGTCTGCGTGTTGAGTGTCTATTACGAACCTTACCTCCTGTGGAGGTTAGTTTCAATTATAAATTGTTGGTGGACACAGTGGACAATGTTTTAATGGAATAATTCTACAGCTGATATCTAGGAGGCCGCGAGTCACCAGTAATACTCCGCCCAGCAAAGTAGTACCTTCTCAGCTGGAGATTCTTAGGAATAATGTGAACCGGAATAGCCTAACTATGTGAGGAAAAAATGAACTCAATCAAAAATCATGCATGGAGAATATGGTAATAAAGTCAATAAAGTGTTTGGTTGAAAATGTATAGCATAGAGTATTAAGGGGCGATGACGCAAGAGCGGTGGGCGCCATCTTGACTTGAGGGGAGGTGTATCTTGGACGACCAGACCTTGCTAACTGAGGCTTTGTCTCCGGCCGTATAGTCAGATAAGCCACTATACTATTTTAACAGGGTTGCAAGATAGGGTAGAGAACTCAAGCAGTCTTTGGTGTGGTTCATAAGAGAGGGAGTCCAAGTTTCCTAGAGGTTTATATATGTGTGTCACCGGCGGGCAGGTGTGGTGGAGATGTGCACGGTTCCAGGTTTGGGACTGTGAGCCATAGGGTATCCAGAGCCCGCTTGGGAGCTTTATTAACTATGTTACAAACTTCAGAATGACCTTCAGTTGAAAGGAGTACAAATTATGTCATATATTATCGTGTGTCTTATATATATATATATATATATATATATATATATATATATATATATATATATATATATATATATATATATATATATATATATATATATATATATATATATATATATATATATATATATATATATAACCTTAACCCGCTCCACCACCTGCTCAGACCCTTAAAAGAGATGGTAATTTCGGAGTATTTAAATACACCAAAGATCACCACCTCCCAAGAGCACTAGAGCAAGTGAGGGGTCATTTATACGGTTATTTCATCAAGTCCCTGTTAATATGGGCTTGTCAGACTATCAGTGACCTCTTTGATAGCTAGGCAGAAAAGGAGAGGGGCTAAGGGGTCACCTTGTTGGACACCTTCACAGGAGTTTATTTCAGGCTCCCCAAAAAGAAGCTTAGAATCTCCACTGTAGCACGATCGGATGAATGGGTAAAGCGAAAATGGTTGTGTACAGCCCTGAGGACAGCGTCTCGTCTGACTTGATTGAAAGCATTTTTGAAGTCAAGCTTTACTAGTGCCTTCTGGTCCGGGAGATCAGCAATGTAAGCCCGCACTGCATGTGCTGCAGCTTCACAACCTAGGAGAACCCCAAACCCGAGCTGATGAGGTTTCAGCAAGGTGGCTGCTTCCTGGCTGATAGATTTCACTGCAGCCTTAGCTACGAGGCGTCGGAGGGTGTTGCCAACGGCAATGGGCTTGATACCCCTATCCTTCTTCTTTAGAGCACAGAGTGCTGCTCCATAAAAGACAGGCATGATGTCCTCAGGGATGCCGCCAGCCAAACACATGTTGGAGAATCTGGTAAGTTCCACTAGAAGGTCCTTTGCAGCATCTCCAAGCATATATATATATATATATATATATATATATATTTTATATATATATATATATATATATATATATATATATATATATATATATATATATATATATATATATATATATATTATTAAATATGACCGAAAAAGTAAGATTAATAATTCTAACACGAATTTTCTCAATCTTTCGTACATTACGCTTCACTGTTGGAGGTAAATCAAAAATCAATTCTCCAAAATTCATTTTTATTTCTAGTCTGACGCGACACGGGCGCGTTTCGTAAAACATTGTTTCGTTGTTAACGCATATGTCGACCATGCTCTCAGCCACAGCTCAGAATGGAAGCAAGTCGACGAAGAACTCTGTAGGGTAAGGCAGGTCCTAGTCAATAACGGCTTCTCCAATGGTTTCGTCGAATACATCATAAGAAGGAAAGTGAAAAGCCATGCAACCTCTGAAGAGACAACTAACACAACACCTATACCCCCTATTAGACTATTTTACAGGAACTTCTTTTCCACAGCTCATAAAACGGAGGAAAGGGTCCTGAAAGATATTGTTAATAGAAACATTATCCCTACAGACAAAAATCAGAGGATAAAACTGACGATTTACTATAAAACCAGAAAAACTGCCAGCCTACTCATGAGAAACTCTCCAGACACAAAACAGAACGCTTTAAAAGAGACTAACGTCGTCTATGCCTTCAAATGCCCACTTGGGGACTGTAAGCTCCAAAAAAAAAACAGTATATAGGCAAGACAACAACATCTCTTTCTAGGCGTTTAACGATGCATAAGCAACAGGGCTCCATTAAGGAACATATAATCTCTTCCCACAACCAAACCATCGCCAGAGAAATCCTAGTAAACAACACAGAAATCATCGATAGATACAGCGATAGCAGGCGGCTTGACGTTTGCGAGGCACTACACATCAAGAAGTCAACACCAGCAATCAACAGCCAATTATTGCACAACTATATTATACCCACCTCAAGACTCCGCTCCAATATAGAAGCATCAAGAAATATGGACCAATAGGCTTTCTACAAACACTTCTATTCAATATCCATTGCTTCGTGTTCTGTCTTGTGTTGATGAAATTAATACCCTATTAATACTCTTGTTCTGTCTTGTGTTGATGAAATTAATACCCTATTAATACCACATTTTGTTCTGTCTTGTGTTAATGCCACATCACCCCTTCCACCTCACTCAAATGTAGATATAAAATCGGAGATACGTAAGTTCTATTCAGTTGTGTATTTGTGAACTAAAGTCTTTGAAAATGTAATAAGTTTTACGAAATGCGCCTGTGTCGCGTCAGACTAGAAATAAAAATGAATTTTGGAGAATTGATTTTTGATTTACCTCCAACAGTGAAGCGTAATGTACGAAAGATCGAGAAAATTCGTGTTAGAATTATTAATCTTACTTTTTCG
>NC_091221.1:18467282-18512282 GCF_040958095.1 Procambarus clarkii | reverse complement strand
AAGTGACTTGAAGAGTACAACCATTGTGATGGGGTCCCTGGATTTGAAAGTTCTCGTAATCCATCCTATCATTTTTCTGGCTGTCGCAATATTTGCTTGCTTATGCTCCTTAAACGTTAGGTCGTCAGACATTATTATTCTCAAATCCTTTACATGCTGTTTTCCTACTATGGGTACATTTGATTGTGTTTTGTACTCTGTATTATGTTTAAGGTCCTCATTTTTACCGTACCTGAGTACCTGGAATTTATCACTGTTAAACATCATGTTATTTTCTGATGCCCAGTCGAAAACTTTATTAATATCAGCTTGAAGTTTTTCAATGTCCTCAGCCGAGGTAATTTTCATACTGATTTTTGTGTCATCTGCAAAGGATGATACGAAGCTGTGACTTGTATTTTTGTCTATATCTGATATGAGAATAAGGAAAAGCAGCGGTGCAAGGACTGTACCCTGAGGTACAGAGCTTTTCACTGCACTTGGACTAGATTTTATATGGTTGACCGTTACTCGCTGAGTCCTGTTTGACAGAAAACTGAGTATCCAGCGTCCTACTTTACCGGTTATTCCCATTGACTTCATTTTGTGTGCTATCACGCCATGGTCACATTTATCGAAAGCCTTTGCGAAGTCCGTGTATATCACATCAGCATTCTGTTTTTCTTCTAATGCCCCAGTGACTTTGTCGTAGTGCTCAGGTAGCTGTGAGAGGCACGATCTTCCCGCTCGAAATCCATGTTGGCCTGGGTTGTGAAGGTCATTGGTCTCCATGAAATTGGTGACCTGACTCCTAATCATGTATATGAATATGAAAATGAATATGTATATGAATTCTGTCTTCTGTACTAGGCTGATTCCCTACTCCTTGATTTCCCCCAGGCTCAAGTAAAATCATTTATACCCCTAGATAACATTTGAAAGTTCTGTGATAACTCACAGCACATAGGTTCGAACCCTCATCACGGCTCCTATGGCTTTTCTATTTATTCATGCGCCTATTCGTCTATCCATCCATCTTTTTACCTACTGTCTGTTTCATTCTCTTGCTCTATTTTTATCTCTGCCTCTCTCTGTCTCCAGCTGTGTTTCTGTTTCTGAGTTTCTCTGTGTCTCTGTCTCTCTCTTTCTGTCTCATAAAAAATACAAGAGTCTAAGTGTGATGGTCGGCAGTGGGAGCAGCTCAGTGGTGTGAAGTACTAAAACACAATAGTTACCTTACTCTAGTATAGAGCAGTTGCTTGAGAAACTGTTGACGCTGAGGGAGAATTGTCTGTTTGATGCCAGTACGGCCAAATTATTCACAACGGGAAATTACTCTTAATTTTCATAAAATCAGTGAATAATGGTCAGAATACTTTAGGACAATATTTTATTTGAAAACTTTCACCTCCTACTATAAACAGACAGTCATTCTCTCCTTTGGTAAAATTACAATATCTCTACTTTGGTAAAATTACAATATATAAATATTGCATTTTGTCACATGATAAGTGTGGTGTGTTGTGTGACATGAGTGTTATATAATTTTGGGATCCATAAGTGTGACTATTACCGTCATCATCTGTAGCGTTGACGGCTGCTCCAGCGTCGAGGAGGACCTTCACAGTGTTGTCGTGACCACCTGCGGCTGCCCTGTGAAGGGCTGTCTCGCCTGTCAACAGATACCACAATTGTTATTATACATAAACCATCACTATTCCAGTACTTTATGTAAGATATTGAAATAAGCTGTTAAAGATAAATATTTGTATATACTAGTGACGTGTACCGACTATACATATTATGCAAAACTATTTTCCATCCTAAATTTATGAGAGGAAGATCATGTTAAAATTGTCAAGAATATATCACTATTAAAATATCCGACATCTCACCAATTCTTATCTGATAATTTATTATTTATGACGTGAGCGACAGTGGTGCTATTGTCATGTCCGAAACACTACCACAAAACCCACCACCCTACCACACACCCCACCACACTACCACATGTCGGAAAATCCGACACCATTTAATATCATACAGATAATAGCTGTGTTGTATAAGCAAGTTAACCCATAGAAAACGTAACTTGTAGTGGAATTACCGTCTAAAGAAAACGGGATATCATCACCACATACTATTATAATTCACCAGCTATTCTGCTGGGAATTATTCTTAAATACATTAGTCTTTGGACTTTACCATCATAAAAACATCTTATATAAATTAACTTAATTATCAATATTAAAGTAGAGTAAATGTGACCCTTCTATCACTTTCTGACATGTGGACAATGTAAGCCAGGCGTCAGAGTGAGGAAGGAGGGCAGCCATTGTTGTGTCACCTCCGAGACGTGTGGAGCAAATTTGGCTCCTATCATATCTGGACAATGTCGGCCAGGCGTCAATAGTATGGAGTGTTAGATGCAGCCATTGTTTATATTGAGACCAGAGGCTCACACGGGAGCAAATGCGGCTCCTGTTAATTTTACTTGGACGTAGTGCTATGGAAACCAAAGGTGTACCATTGTCAACACGCTGTCTACAAATTCAAGTTAAGTGTCTATCCGAAACCCGTTTATCATTCATTTATGGCCATTAATGTCAGGATATAGGGTGAGCCGGTTAGATCACGAAATCGCCTCAAACTAAAGGTAATTAAGCCAGGTCTTCAATGTTCCATGTACAGTATTTTCTCTGATATAGCTTGTCATATATAGGTATCTGGCTTTACAGCTAGCGCCCTTTTGACAGGTCAAGACGAGGAAGCAAGATTTTGTGCACCAGTTACTGGGGGATGGAAGCTACCTCAAAGAGGATAATTTGTTGTCTACACCCTAGTTATACCTGGTGGACTAACCTGCTGTACTATAAGATAAGGAACCTCTTCAATGTATGTAGTTAATTCTGTAGTTTGATTGGCTGCATATATATTAATTTAATAACCCCCCCTAATGTGTAGAGGATCGATTTGTGAGATTGAGATTATTGCAGAAATACAGTCCACTTATCATTATACAAATTGCTATCGAAGTATATAAATTAACGTAAATATAAATTCATATAAATTAAATAAATATAAATCTCACAGGTCGGTTCCCACATTATTTGGTCATCTTCGAACCGGATGATGGATTATTTGATCCTATGAACCCACATTTGGTCATCTTAGTACCGGATGAACCAGTTAACCAGTGGATTCATTAAATAAACTAGTGCAGTGTGATTTAAACAAAGGCCAGCCAGTCATAGACAGCGGCGTTGCCTCGTGGGAGCTCAGGAGCCCCCCCCTCAACTGAGTTCAGCTTCGTCAGCGGTTTCATGCACACCCACAGATATTTGGTGGCGTGTTATTTCGTGAAATGACAGCGCTAATATAGAAGCCAGCCAAATTAGTGGCTGTGTCCTGGCAAGATTGTTCACGGATTTTGTGGTGTTAAATTTCGCGAGAGATTATCTACGAATTTTGTGGAGTTTATTTCGCGAGGTCACTAATAATATTTAATACTTCTAGATAATATTAGAAGTTTCATAGAGGCTAATTAAGAGGCTATTATCAATAATTGTATATATTATTTCTCCAAAATAGAGAATTAATTAATATATATTGCACTAGTGATCACAGTATAATATTTACTAATTGCCAACCCACAACAGGGTAGGATATTACCATTGACTAGTTGAACTATTATTGCTCATCCTAGTCCCATTATTACCATAGTCAGTTGTACTATATTCAACAACCTAACACCATTAATGAATGGTCCAGACCCTATTTTGGGTGTAATTTTTATCAACTCGAGTTGAGTTGTGCATATAATAATTTACTTATGATCATTACACCTTTGAGTGATTAATTAGTGTCTCTACCATCCTAGGGTGATATAGAGGAGCTAACCTAAAGGCACTTCCAGTGACACTGGTTTATCACTCAAATCATTAGTGTGTATGATTGTATATATATAATGTGTATTAATTTTAAGTGCTAACCTCTAGTAGAGGTAGGATTATTGCCTAGTGAGTGCAAAATTTGACCCTAGGCTACCATCAGTGCTTGTTCAGTATTATGAGCAACCCAAGTACAAGTCCCACAAGGCTTCACCAACTAGCCAGTATGGATAATGCAGGGAGAATGAAAAGAACCCTTGCAGGTCTTAAAGGCCACTTAACAAGACAGATCAAGAAATGTGAAGATTTGTCACAACAATCTCAAGTTGATTATGCTGACCTGGAAAGCTATTATCAAGCAGCTGCAGGTAAATTTGAGCAAATCAAATGTCAAATAGCAACATATGTGGCTGAACTTGCCAACACCAATTTATCAGAAACAGAAATAGACGACATTATGGTTTATCTTGCGAATTATGAAGATCACACTCAGGCCACGTTACAGCCTTATGTCAAATTAATTGCCCAGAACAAGGCAACAGCAACAACAACAACAGTTGCATCTAATACGAGTCAAGCAGAAGCTCGACTCCCTCCAATTAATTTACCCACTTTCTCAGGAAAAGATGAGGAAGATTGGGACGAATTTTGGAACAAATTCGTTGACCTTATAGACTCAAAACAATCTTTACCAAAGAGTAGTAAATTCTCTTATTTGCAAGGCCAATTATCAGGTGAGGCTAAAACAGTAGTATCCCATCTGAGATTAACTAATGACGGCTATGATCTGGCAGTAAAACTCCTCAAGGATAATTATGCTGATCCAGAAGTAAGAACATCACATTTAGTTCATGAGCTGTTGCATTTACCCCCACCGGAGGCTTCAGCTGATTCACTCCAAGTCTTCAAGCTGGAGGTAGAATCATTGATCAATGCCCTCAGCCTGACAGCAGATACAAACGGGGCTGAGTGGGTCTTGAAAATAATTGTCCAGGAGAAAATACCTAGGGACATATTGAGACATATGAGTGCTCATTACAATAAAAGTATCTTATCCATGAATGAAATATCTGAAGGTTTAAAGTCAGTAGTTCATCAATTACGAACACATGACAAATTAAAACCACCAAGTAAACCCTTAGAAACCAATAATAGTAAACCACAGAGTACCAAAGGTACTCCAAATCAATCTAGACAATATAATTCAACACCAAAGTGGAACAGTAGCAGTGTGGGCGTATATGCAGTGGGACCCTCCAAGCCTATAGTTACTGTGTCACCCAAGAACGTGACACCAAAGGGTACAGGAAGCTATGGAACATGTTTGTTCTGCAATGAGAAACATTCAATGTACCACTGCCCTAATTTTCCTGATAGTGACGCCCGTGTTGAGCGACTCAAAGATTTGCAACATTGCACGAGGTGCCTCAGGAAACATAACATCAAGGATTGTGATACCCAATTACACCCTTGTAATAGGTGTAACAAAGGTCAGCACCATGCAGCATTGTGCAGAGACACCAAAACAACGTCTCCAAACCCCAAGGTGGAAGATAGCATTCCCACCACAGTACAGTACTGCAAGGTGCAACAAACAAAGAGTGTCCAATCAGCAAAGTCTAAAGGTAATACGACTTTGCCTACTGCCCAAATTACCATCCTGAATAAGAGGGCCAAGGTCCATACCCGTGGGTTGTTTGACCAAGGATCCCAGAGAACATATATCACTAAAAAGCTGGCAGATGAATTACAATTAAGGCCTGTAGCCCAGATGTCATTCAACATCTCAGGGTTTGTAACAGATGCAGGACCTCAAGTCTACCAGGTGGTACAACCATCAGTACGTTTAGGCAGGTACGTCTGTCGAGTACAAGCCATTGTGGTGGACAAAATACCAGTAGACCTACAAGTTCAAGGTCTGAGAGCAACAGCCAAATTCCTGAGAAATAGAGGAATAAAATTGGCAGATAATATTAAGTCTGATCACCTCACCGACTTCGGTCTCCTTGTAGGGACAGACTATTGTCATCGATTCATCGGTAGCCCTACTAAATATCAGGGTATAACCATGTTAAACTCTGCAGGAGGTAAATTACTCTCAGGCCCAGTATCAAGCCTGAGGAGACCTATGCCTGCAGATAAACAATACCAGTAGAAATCTAAATTTGTCAGCTGATTATATTTCTCCAGTAGCATTATACTAAGGAGATTACAGCTGACTATACCTACAGAGGTTGATGTTAGTATCATCATTTAAAGCTGAAGATGAGTTCATGAGGCCTCAGTGGCAAATCAGTGAACAGTAGCCTAAAACAGCTACAAGTCACTGCGACCAATGTCACTGAACCCACTGCAGTCTCAGAACCATACTTTACTTTAATGATGAGCTATTCAATCTTCTGAATCAATTAACTAAATTAAACCCCAATAAATCTGATGACTGATTTGATACATTTATTATTTAATCAAGATGTATTCCATGGGCCTCAGTGTTTATATATCAGTGACCAGTTACCTAAAGAAACTTCAAGTTATATCTAATGTCACTGATCTCACTGCAGTCCCTGAATCATACTTGACTGTAGTACTTGATCACATCCAGTCTTCTGGGTTAAATAATATGTAATTAGGCTTGAATATTAGCCTTTCAAGAGTTGACAGGGAAATGAAATCGCATTAGACTTCTAACCCCTACAACTCTAGTACGGGACATCCGTCCTGCACGAACAGACGCACAAATGTGTGATTACTAACTACTAACATCAAATTAATCTAATAATTCGAAGGAGGAGTATCGGTGTTCGTCTGTTCTAATTAGGACTTCGACCCGTGAGCAGCCCCTGGGGAATTATGTCGGAAAATCCGACACCATTTAATATCATACAGATAATAGCTGTGTTGTATAAGCAAGTTAACCCATAGAAAACGTAACTTGTAGTGGAATTACCGTCTAAAGAAAACGGGATATCATCACCACATACTATTATAATTCACAAGCTATTCTGCTGGGAATTATTCTTAAATACATTAGTCTTTGGACTTTACCATCATAAAAACATCTTATATAAATTAACTTAATTATCAATATTAAAGTAGAGTAAATGTGACCCTTCTATCACTTTCTGACATGTGGACAATGTAAGCCAGGCGTCAGAGTGAGGAAGGAGGGCAGCCATTGTTGTGTCACCTCCGAGACGTGTGGAGCAAATTTGGCTCCTATCATATCTGGACAATGTCGGCCAGGCGTCAATAGTATGGAGTGTTAGATGCAGCCATTGTTTATATTGAGACCAGAGGCTCACACGGGAGCAAATGCGGCTCCTGTTAATTTTACTTGGACGTAGTGCTATGGAAACCAAAGGTGTACCATTGTCAACACGCTGTCTACAAATTCAAGTTAAGTGTCTATCCGAAACCCGTTTATCATTCATTTATGGCCATTAATGTCAGGATATAGGGTGAGCCGGTTAGATCACGAAATCGCCTCAAACTAAAGGTAATTAAGCCAGGTCTTCAATGTTCCATGTACAGTATTTTCTCTGATATAGCTTGTCATATATAGGTATCTGGCTTTACAGCTAGCGCCCTTTTGACAGGTCAAGACGAGGAAGCAAGATTTTGTGCACCAGTTACTGGGGGATGGAAGCTACCTCAAAGAGGATAATTTGTTGTCTACACCCTAGTTATACCTGGTGGACTAACCTGCTGTACTATAAGATAAGGAACCTCTTCAATGTATGTAGTTAATTCTGTAGTTTGATTGGCTGCATATATATTAATTTAATAACCCCCCCTAATGTGTAGAGGATCGATTTGTGAGATTGAGATTATTGCAGAAATACAGTCCACTTATCATTATACAAATTGCTATCGAAGTATATAAATTAACGTAAATATAAATTCATATAAATTAAATAAATATAAATCTCACAGGTCGGTTCCCACACCACACACCCCACCACACTACCACACCACCTACCACACTACCACACACCCCACCACACTACGACACAACCCCACCACACTACCACACACCTCACCACACTACCACACAACCCCACCACACTACACACAACCCCACCACACTACCACACAACCCCACCACACTACCACACACCCCACCACACTACCACACAACCCCACCACACTACCACACAACCCCACCACACTACACACAACCCCACCACACTACCACACAACCCCACCACACTACCACACACCCCACCACATTACCACACACCCCACCACACTACCACACAACCCCACCACACTACACACAACCCCACCACACTACCACACACCCCACCACAATACCACACAATCCCACCACACTACACACAACCCCACCACACTACGACACAACCCCACCACACTACCACACACCCCACCACACTACCACTCAACCGCACCACACTACACACAACCCCACCACACTACCACACAACCCCACAACACTACCACACACCCCACCACACTACTACACAACCCCTCCACACTACACACAACCCCACCACACTACCACACAACCCCACCACACACCCCACCACACTACAACACAACTCCACCACACTACCACACAACCCCACCACACTACACACAACCCCACCACACTACGACACAACCCCACCACACTACCACACACCCCACCACACTACCACACAACCCCACCTCACTACACACAACCCCACCACACTACCACACAGCCCCACCACACTACCACACACCCCACCACACTACCACACAACCCCTCCACACTACACACAACCCCACCACACTACCACACAACCCCACCACACACCCCACCGCACTACAACACAACTCCACCACACTACCACACTACCACACACCTCACCACACTACCACACAACCCGACAACACTACTACACAACCCCACAACACTACCAAACACCCAACCACACACCCCATCACACTACCACACAACCCAATCACACTACCACACACCCCACCTCACTACCACACAACCCCACAACACTACCACACAACCCACCACACTACCACACACCCCACCACACTACCACACAGCCCACCAAACTACCACACACCCCACCACATTACCACACACCTCAAAACACTACCACACACCCCACCACACTACCACACACACCCCACCACACTACTACCTTGACTTGTATACCATGCAAGGTGATGGAGAAGATCGTGAGAAAAAACCTTCTATCACATCTGGAGAGAAGGGACTTCGTGACAAATCGCCAACATGGGTTCAGGGAGGGTAACTTTTGCCTGACTGGCTTAATTGAATTCTACGATTAGGTGACAAAGATTAAGCAAGAAAGAGAGGGCTGGGCGAACTGCATTTTCTTGGCCTGTCGGAAAGCCTTTGACACAGTATCGCATAAAAGGTTGATGCATAAGCTAGAGAAACAGGCAGGAGTAACTGGTAGGGCGCTCCAGTGGATAAGGGAGTACCTAAGCAATAGGAATCAGAGAGTTACGGTGAGGAGTGAGACCTCCGATTGGCGTGAAGTCACCAGTTGAGTCCCACAGGGCTCTGTACTCGGTCCTATCTTGTTTCTGATATATGTAAATGATCTCCCGGAGGGTATAGATTCATTTCTCTCAATGTTTGCGGACGATGCTAAAATTACGAGAAGGATTAAGACCGAAGAGGACTGTTTGAGGCTTCAAGAAGACCTAGACAAGCTGAAGGAATGGTCGAACAAATGGTTGTTAGAGTTTAACCCAACCAATTGTAATGTAATGAAGATAGGTGAAGGGAGCAGGAGGCCAGATACAAGGTATCATCTGGGAGAGGAAATTCTTCAGGAGTCAGAGAAAGAAAAAAACTTGGGGGTTGATATCACGCCAGACCTGTCTCCTGCAGCACATATCAAGAGGATAACATCAGCGGCATGTGCCAGGCTGGCCAACATACGAACGGCATTCAGAAACTTGTGTAAAGAATCATTCACAACTTTGTATACCACATATGTAAGGCCAATCCTGGAGTATGCAGCCCCAGCATGGAGTCCATATCTAGTCAAGGATAGGACTAAACTGGAAAAGGTTCAAAGGTTTGCCACCAGACTAGTACCCGAGCTGAGAGGTAAGAGCTACGAGGGGAGATTATGGGAATAAAACCTCACTTCGTTGGAAGACAGAAGAGTTAAGGGGGACATGATCACCACATTCAAGATTCTGATTGGAATTGATAGGGTAGATAAAGACAGGCTATTTAACACAAGGGGCACACGCACAAGAAGACAGGTGGAAACTGAATGCCCAAATGAGCCACAGAGATATTAGAAAGAACTTTTTTAGTGTCAGAGTGGTTGACAAATGGAATGCATTAGGAAGTGATGTGGTGGAGGCTGACTTCATACACAGTTTCATGTGTAGATATGATAGAGCCCAATAGGCTCAGGAACCTATACACCTGTTGGTTGACGGTTGAGAGGCGGGACCAATGAGCCCCAGCTCAACCCCAGCAAGCACAACTAGGTGAGTACAACTAGGTGAGTACACACCCAACCACACATCCCACCATACTACCACACAACTCCACCACACTACCACACATCCAACCACACCCCCACCACACTACCATACAACCCATCACTCTACAACACAATCCCCCCCAAACTACCACACCCCCAAGCACACAACCACACACCCCACCACACTACCAAACACCCCCACCACATTACAACACACACCACCACACATCCACATATCCCACCACAATACTACACAACCCCACCACAATACCACACACCCTACTACACTACTATACACACCACCAAACTACCACACACCACCAAAATACTACACAACCCACCGCACTACCACACTCCCATCACACTACCACACACCCCCACCACATTACCACACAACCCCACCACACTACCACACAACCCCACCACAATACTACACAATCCCACTTCACTACTACATACCCCCACCACTCTACCACTCAACCCCACCACTCTACAACACAACCCCACAGTACTACCACACATCCCCCACCACTCTACCACACAACCCCTCAACTCTACCACAAAACCCTCCATACTACCACACATCCCCACCACTTTACCACACAACCCCCACTACACTACCACAAAACACCACCACACTACCACACACTCCACCAAACTACCACACACTCCACCACACTACTACACGTCCCCACCACACTGCCACACAACCCGACCACACATCCCACCACACTACCACACACCTCACTACAATACTACTCAGCCCAAAACACTATCACACACCCGACCATAGTGCCACACACTCCACCACACTACCCCACACCTTATCACAATACCACACACCCGCACCACACTACCCCACACCCCATCACAATACTACACACCCCACCACACTACTACACACCCCATCTCATTACCACAAACCCCACCTCACTACCACACACCCCCAACACACTACCACATGTGAGGAGGTGGTTCACCAGCTCACTTACAATAGTGCGCTTATGCCTGTGGGAGCCAGTTCACTTGTTAAGTGCACTTGTTAAGTGGGCGGACGAAGTGTCAAGTTTGGTAACAAGTTACCAAACTTGTTAAGTTTGGTAACCAGCAACCGAAACATCTAGTGTTTGGCTCATGTGAGAGCCCCAGTCATCAGCAGTCCATAAATGTTACCCTGGCCGGGGTGGCATGTCTGTGGACAGTGCTTGAGCTGATAGCATCATCTCATTGTGTGGCATGGAGCCAGACAACTTTGCGCGCGAACGGCTAGGCCGCAGGCGTGGGTGAAGCATGTGGGCCTTCCGCACTCCCTAGCCACTTGAGTGGTTGTCATGGAGACAGCCGCCATCTTGTTAAACATCTTGAGCCGCCATCTTGGAGTTGCCCTAGGGGCTATGCTACACCGTTGCTGATTGGATGAGAGGGGTAGGCCGCTGTATGCCTTCCTCTCATTGGTTATTTCGAGAAGGACGCGGGGATAGCCGGTGTAGCCTCATTCTGAACTCAGCCGCCACCTTGCCAAGACGCTCCCTGTACTCAATTCGGCCAAATTGAAGTATAGGGCGTCGTGGGGGCTGGACTACCCAACTGCTGATGCTTCCTGCTTCACCTACGACAACGGTCGTCACAGAATCCGGCCGAAGTCGTCGCTTGGAGGGGTTTAAGACATTGTTATTCAGGGGGTAGAGGTACAGTGATCTGGGATCGGAGGGAAATGTGCATACGAGCAGTAACAGACTCGTAGATCCCATACCAGTGATGATTAGACTTGCTAGTGCTCTGTAGCAGTCGATGGGAACGGGGAAATTCGTGTCAGTGTTAAGGCAATTTCCCATGTTTGTGTGAGACGCTATCGTTGTGCGCATCACCTGGGTATGAACGCTTCACTTCACCGGGGAGTCGTGGGTGCGAACTCAGCCGTGTTGAGTGGGAGGGGTTCGAGTGTGCGCCAATTTTTCGAATAAAGACTACCGCCGCTTACGCCACTTGGGACGAGCCAGCCACCAGAAGCGGGGTGCCTGATGTATGGGAAGGTGTAAAGCCGGCAGTATGAATGAGTAAGTACCTATGTGTGTATTTCTGGTGATTAGTAGTCTCTAAATCTTGAATTCGAGGTCAAGTGTTCCGTCACATTGTCACGCAGCACCTGTTCAGGTGGAGTGAATTGTGGGTGAGGAGATTAATCACCTGTGTTGTCATCTTGTCAGTCCAGAGGGACTTAAGTCTGGTGTACACAGACGTACAGTGTGTGTGTGTGTGTGTGTGTGGGTACACACGGGAACACAGTATACATAGATTAGCCAAGGACTGAGAGGATGTCCATGTAATAAGTATATTATTTCATTGTGGTAATCATTTTTGATCGTCCGAGGGACGGAGTGATATCATTTCCATGTGTGGTCTTGCAGGTGTGGAATTCCAACACTGAGCGCTCAGGTATGTGTAACGCCAGTGGTTCCTGGCAATGACTATGGTGGAGTGTACCACAGTGTGCTTAATTTCTTGTATTGTTCCCAGGGCCGTGACAAGTGTGATTTATATAAATATATATTGTGGTTGCAGTATTAATTAACGTAATTTTGGTGAGTTTTGGTGAGTGACGAGGCCGTCTAGAGAGACCGCCCCCGCTCTGTCGAGTAACGTAACTCTCGAGTGTTTATCGGCATGCGTGACCGATAAATCACTCACCCATGTGATTTAAGGAGTGTGAGATTCTCCCTAGTGTTCCCAATAACGTTTGATAGCTGTAGGCTACATGTGTCAGCAGTAATTATATATATATATAATCGTAGTGTCACGGTGCCCAGTATTATTGTGTTATTTACTGTGTGGTGATTGCAATATATTTGACCTATGTTCTAGGGGTCATTTGCAGCAGTAAGTAAGTAAGTGTGTGCAGTATTATAATATTTGGAAATTAGAGTACTTGACGTGTGTGTTATTGCAAAAGGGGTTGTTATTTGATGGTGATTGTTGCTAGTGTTGAGCAATCACCGTATGTGATTGCAGTTCAGTAAAACCATTGTGGGGCAGTGTTCTAGAGGGTTCATGTCCTGTATGTTATTTTACTAGGTTCTGCAGTATTGTCATTCCAACCGGATTGTAACGTAAATCACTGTGATTTGTCATTGTCGTGGGGGAACTCGGCTGTAGACGAGTACTTGGATACACATATATTCTCCTGGTTATCTGGTAGGACATCGATGTCCAGTATTCAGTGAGGTGATTGCGAGGCAATTAATATAATGTAACCAAGGGAACGCCCATTGCTTTAAGAGAATTTGTTCTTTGACAATTTGAGTAATGTAGAATACGTTTGGGTTAATATACTTTCCTGCAAGCAGCTACGGTAGTCTCGAGGAGCCTAGCCATCAGCCAGATAAGAATTAGAGTATTGTCTGTCGTAATTAACGGTCAGTGGGCCGGGTAATTGACGTGTTTCAGGAAGTCAAAGTAATTAACCTCGATCCTTGTTTGATCGACTCACACGAAGGCTACATTGTTCCATTAACGTAACGTCGTTATCTGCCTGGAAGTACCGGCACTTGATTGACTCGTGGGAGGAGTAGCGTCATTTTAGAATAACGTAAACGTGGGGCTAATTACTGTTATTAGTCGCCTGAATTGGTCTGAGTATGGAAGGCTTAGACGGAATTCATACCTTAATGTAAATTGCTGAGCCAGTGTGAAAGGTTGCGTATTTTAATTGTTTAATTATTGACCTTGAGGATAGTAATTAATTACTCTAAAGGTAATCACGAGTGATTACCGTTCTCTTAGCACTTTGGACATTGTAAATCAGAGTTTACCATCGCTGAGTGATTAGTAACCGATTAACGTAACTAGTAAAGAGATTAATCAGCTGTCTGGAAGTACAGGGATTAATGGGATTTTCTCACTGAATGCTCGACGGGTAGAGTGTTGTGAAATTTCCGCGTTACTAGTGACAGTTGTAAGAGTTGTTAATTTAACGTAAATGTTACCTTGTTATTAACGTAAATGTTATTGTGTTATTAACGTAAATCAATTGTTATTGATTGTTGATCGTCCGTGGGACGGAGTGTTAACGTAAGGATTAATTTGAGGAAGGGTGCTGGAGTTGCCAGTGAACCCATTAGTTATCGTTGTCATTGAAAGACTACTGATTTGATTGCATTGCAACCGCTGTTGCAGGTGTAGACTGCACTGAGGCGTAGAACAGTTAGGAGGTTACTGGAGACGTATTTCAGAACCTACTGTGTCATTTGTTGTAATTGTGATTATAGATCGGTTAGTTCTTGCTTGCTTGTTGATTCCTCTGTGGTCACGCTTATGTTCGAGTTAGTTCATTATGCAGTCTGAGGGGCTGGTGTCTAGCTGTCATTGATAGTGGCACAGGAAGGATTTCGAGCAACGTCATTGACATTTCTTTTTGTTTTGTTGTAGTAGTTAGTACTTTATTGAATAAATTAAGTTGTTATGGTTAACACTGTCTTTTCGTTACACCCCCACAAATTATTATTGTTATGCAAATGTTCTTCACACTCGACTAATAAAATTGAGACTAATTTTTCTGAGCTTTGGGTCAAATATACGGCACCACACAACAATAAATTATTGTTGTGAGAGCCCGTGACCTACTCATTAGATTCGCTTCGGCGATTGGCGAAGGTCGGCGGCCTAAGTGGGGGGGATTTCAATTTTCATTGGGATCTCGGCGTTTGCTCACGCCTAGTCAATTGTTCATACATGGTCCCAAAGTGAGGAATGAGCTGTTTACTACACTGGTGTGTTAGCTAAGCAAGTCCTTCCTCAGGCGACCTAGTTGAATATCACGACAGGAATAAAGGTTAAAGAATAAAGAAAGTTCTTAGAAATTTTCCGAGCTAAAATTCCTTATACCAATTTCAATTTATTCCACAAATTCTCAACCCAAACTCTCACACCACACACCACCACTACACTTCCACAAACCAACAGCACTACACACACCCCACCACACTATCACACAATCTACCACACTACAATGCACCCCACCACACTACAACACAACCCTATCACACTACCACACTACGACACACCCCACCACATTACCACACACCCAACGACACTTCCACACACCCCATCACAATACCACACACCCCACCACACTACCACACACCCCACCACACTACCACACACCCCACCAAATTACCACACACCCCACCACACTACCGCACACCATACCACACTACCACACACCCCACCACACTACCACACAACCCCACCACACTATTACACTTCCCGACCACACTACCACACACCCCACCTCACTACCACCCCCCCCACACTACCAAAAACCCCACCTCACTACCACACACCCCACCACACTACCACACACTCCCACACAACCCACCACACTAACACACACCCCCACCCCACTACCACACTACCACACAACCCCACCACACTACCACACAGGCTAAGGTTTTCAGGCTAGGCCGTACAACAAAGACCAAGACCGAATGATAAAGATAGTGTTTGCAAACGAGAACACAAAGGAGAAGATCCTATCAAGGAAGAGCTCCCTGAAAAACGTGGGAAAATTAAAAAATGTATTCCTCCAGAGAGACATGACAAGGGAGGAGAGAGCCGTGGCGGCAGAAGCAAGGAAGAGGCGCAGGGCGAGAGGGGAAAACCAGGAAGTCACAGCTCCCAACACAACACCCCCAGAGGCGAGGGGGGAACCCACAACCAGCTACCCAGTAACACCAGAAGGGAGGACAACCCCGCCTCCCTCCTCTGCATAGAAAACCCCCCTACCCCAAACCCTCCCTGCCCCCACTCAAATGTTCAGCCAAATCTCCCTCCCCCCACACCCAATCCCCACCCTTCTACCCCTCCCCTTTCATCCCATACCCTCCTTGTCCCTCCCCCTTCACTGGATCCCCCGCCCCTCATCCCAGTATCCTCTGAGACCCTGTTATCCACCTCACAGGTCCTCACACCCATGGAACAGCCTCCCCCACCAGCAGAACACTCACCAAGGAGGCGATTTGAGAAGGGACAGAAGAAAGTGAGCCTCAAAGTGATGTACACTAACATAGATGGAATTACAAATAAAGCAAATGAGCTTGGAGAACTGGTACTAGAGGAAAACCCAGACATAATAGCCCTCACAGAAACAAAGATCACGAAAACGATAACAAATGCAGTGTTCCCACAGGACTATTATGTTATGAGGAAAGAGAGGGAAGGAAGAGGTGGGGGTAGTGTAGCTCTGCAGGTAAGAAAAGGCTAAGATTTTGAGGAGATGGATATTCAGGGCTGTGAAGGTTTCAGTGACTACATAGCAGGTACTGTAACAAATGGAGGGAAAAAAATTATAGTCGCAGTCATATATAATCCACCACCAAATGACAGAAGACCTAGACAGGAATATGATAGAAACAACATGGCCACCATTAACATAATAGAAAGAGCAGCTTCTGTTGCTAGCAGGAATGGATCTGGACTACTAATTATGGGAGACTTCAACCATGGGAAGATAGATTAGAAGAACAGAGACCCGCATGGAGGACCAGAAACATGGAGAGCTAAGCTGCTGGACGTGGCAACAAGAAACTTTCTAAGCCAGCACACCAAAGAACCAACAAGAATGAGAGGAGAAGATGAACCAGCAATGCTTGATTTGATATTTACCCTAAATGAATGGGATATAAGGGAAGTTAAGATGGAAGCGCCCTTGGGAATGAGTGACCACAGTGTATTGAACTTTGAGTACCTGGTAGAACTAGGACTTATCTCCCCCCAAAAAGAACTAGGAATCAAATGGTTGGCATACCGAAAGGGGAATTATGAACAGATGAGAAGTTTCCTAAGTGAAATACCTTGGGACACAGACCTCAGAGACAAGTCTGTACAGGGTATGATGGACTATGTTACCCAAAAGTGTCAGGAGGGAGTAAACAGGTTCATCCCGGCCCAAAGGGAAAAATCCGAGAAGCAACAGAAGAATCCATGGTATAATAGGGCATGTATGGAAGCGAAGAAACTGAACAAAAAGGAACTTCCAGAATAACAGAACACCAGAAAGCAGAGAGAGATACCAGAGAACCAGGAATGAGTACGTCAGGGTGAGAAGAGAAGCAGAGAAAAATTTTGAAAATGATATAGCAAACAAAGCCAAGACCGAACCAAAGCTACTCCACAGTCACATCAGAAGGAAAACAACAGTGAAAGAACAGGTATTGAAACTTAGAACAGGCGAGGACAGGTATACAGAGAATGACAGAGAGGTGTGTGAGGAACTCAACAAGAGGTTCCAGGAGGTCTTCACAATAGAACAGGGTGAGGTCACTGTGCTAGGAGAAAGGGAGGTAAACCAGGCGGCCTTGGAGGAGTTCGAAATTTCGAGAGAGGAGGTCAAGAGACACCTGCTGGATCTGGATGTTAGAAAGGCTGTTGGTCCAGATGGGATCTCACCATGGGTACTGAAAGAGTGTGCAGAGGCACTTTCCTTGCCACTCTCCATAGTGTATAGTAAGTCACTAGAGACGGGAGACCTACCAGAAATATGGAAGACGGCGAATGTGGTCCCAATATACAAAAAGGGCGACAGATAAGAGGCACTGAACTACAGGCCAGTGTCCTTGACTTGTATACCATGCAAGGTGATGGAGAAGATCGTGAGAAAAAACCTGGTAACACATCTGGAGAGAAGGGACTTCGTGACAAATCGCCAACATGGATTCAGGGAGGGTAAATCTTGCCTTACAGGCTTGATAGAATTCTACGATCAGGTGACACAGATTAAGCAAGAAAGAGAGGGCTGGGCAGACTGCATTTTCTTGGATTGTCGGAAAGCCTTTGACACAGTACCGCATAAGAGGCTGGTACATAAGCTGGAGAGACAGGCAGGTGTAGCTGGTAAGGTGCTCCAGTGGATAAGGGAGTATCTAAGCAATAGGAAGCAGAGAGTTACGGTGAGGGGTGAGACCTCCGATTGGCGTGAAGTCACCAGTGGAGTCCCACAGGGCTCTGTACTCGGTCCTATCTTGTTTCTGATATATGTAAATGATCTCCCGGAGGGTATCGATTCATTTCTCTCAATGTTTGCGGACGATGCTAAAATTATGAGAAGGATTAAAACAGAAGAGGACTGTTTGAGGCTTCAAGAAGACCTAGACAAGCTGAAGGAATGGTCGAACAAATGGTTGTTAGAGTTTAACCCAACCAAATGTAATGTAATGAAGATAGGTGTAGGGAGCAGGAGGCCAGATACAAGGTATCATCTGGGAGGGGAAATTCTTCAGGAGTCAGAGAAGGAAAAAGACTTGGGGGTTGATATCACGCCAGACCTGTCTCCTGCAGCACATATCAAGCGGATAACATCAGCGGCATATGCCAGGCTGGCCAACATACGAACGGCATTCAGAAACTTGTGTAAAGAATCATTCAGAACTTTGTATACCACATATGTCTGGCCAATCCTGGAGTATGCAGCCCCAGCATGGAGTCCATATCTAGTCAAGGATAAGACTAAACTGGAAAAGGTTCAAAGGTTTGCCACCAGACTAGTACCCGATCTGAGAGGTATGAGCTACGAGGAGAGACTATGGGAATTAAACCTCACTTCGCTGGAAGACAGAAGAGTTAGGGGGGACATGATCACCACATTCAAGATTCTGAAGGGGATTGATAGGGTAGATAAAGACAGTCCATTTAACACAAGGGTAACACGCACAAGGGGACACAGGTGGAAACTGAGTGCCCAAATGAGCCACAGAGATATTAGAAAGAACTTTTTTAGTGTCAGAGTGGTTGACAAATGGAATGCATTAGGGGGTGATGTGGTGGAGGCTGACTCCATACACAGTTTCAAGTGTAGATATGACAGAGCCCGATAGGCTCAGGAATCTGTACACCTGTTGATTGACGGTTGAGAGGCGGGACCAAAGAGCCAAGAGCTCAACCCCTGCAAACACAACTAGATGAGTACAACTCGGTGAGTACACACCCCTCAACACTACCACACACCCCACCATACACCCCAACACACTACAACACAACTTACCACAATACTACTCACCCCACAACACTATCACACACCCCACCACACTATCACACACCCCACCACACTACCACACACCCCACCACACTACCCCACACCCCAGCAAACTACCCCACACCCCACCACACTGCCCCACTACAAAACCACACACCCCACCACTCTACCACACACCCCACTACACTACCTCACAACCCCACGACTACCACACATCCCATCATTCTACCACACACCCACATCACACTACCACACACCCCCACCACACTACCACACAACCCCACCACACACCCCACCACAATACTACACAACCCCACCAGACTACCACATACGCCCACCACTCTACCACACAACCCCACAGTTCTACCAAACCAACCCGTTCTCACACAAGACAGCACATATATGACTTAATGCTTAAAGTCAATATGTTGAATATGATTTAGTAAATATGTGATATATTCCCAGTTACTTTTTTTTCCAAGGCCCAAACTCTTCCTCACGTACGAATTTACGTCTCACAGTACCCGTCCGTCAACCTAGATAGCAGAATAGTCGTGATTGGTTCAATTATAAGGAAAATTGTACTTTTCAGGTCCCACATGGGTTGTGAAATTTACCTACAATTGTCCATGCTCTTAGAATATTATAGAACAGCTACTTTCTATTGAAGGCTCGTAGTTTTGTTTTGAGAAATATTAGTTGTTCTTAGTAAATTATAATAAGAACTAAAAATGATTACATAGAATAACAGTCCTTCACCAATCAATATTATATACCATAGTTTGTGCTTTACAAATCTTTAAAGGATGTTTTGTAGGAACGCTAACAGAAAACGATGGTACATTGGAATGTCTATGGGGTAAACTACTGTAAACAGGATGGTATTGTGTCTACTATACCAACTACAGGATCGGTATATTGTCCACTACCACCTGTTAGGTGGGTAAGGGGTGCAATACCATCCACAGGATGGGTATGAGGGTCACATCCACCCAGAGGATGAGAATGGGGATCACATCCACTCACAGGAAGGGTATGGGGTCCAATACCACCCACAGGATGAGTATGGCGTCCACTACAACCCACAGGATGGGTATGGGGCTCCAACCACCCATAGAATGGGTATGGGGCCCCAACCACCCATAGAATGGGTATGGGATCCAATAACACCCACTGGATGTATATGGCGTTCATTGCCGCGCGTCGAGCTCGAAAACCGCAGCATTCATCCCAGAACCATGCCTATTTCACGCAAATTCCTTAATAAACGTAAGAATTTTATATGTCACAAGAAAGATAGAAATATAAGCTTTATTCTAAATACCTTACCATGGGCATATTTAAATTTAAAGCGAAGATACGTGTACTTTTATAATAGCCGAGCTCCGACCCCGGACAGATCGATCCACCGAGCCTCTCTCTCTCAGAACAATGTTTATTTCACGTGAATTCGTTAATAAACATATATGTTTTATATGTCTCAAGAAAGACAGACATATAAGCTTCACTTTAAACACTTTACCATAGACATACTTAAAGTTCTAATGAAGATACATGTATTTTAAAAATTAAGGAGCTCCCACCCCGTACAGACTGAACAACAGAGCAACTCTCTCTCAGATCAATGTTTATTTCACGTAAATTCGTTAATAAACACAAATGTTTTATATGTCTTAAGCAAGATAGAAATAAGAGCTTCATTTTAAATACATTACAATATACATATTTATAGCTCAAGTGAAGATACATGTGTTTTTATAGTAGCGCTTAGTAGCTTGTCGGGCATGGAGTGCAGACGCCTACGCACTTGCCGATATATTGTATAATTAACAAAGATTCGCTAATAAAGCCTAAAATCTTATATGCCTCCAGAAAGACCGAGATATGAACATTATTATGATTGCACCAAATGAAATATATCATGTTCGAGAACAGAGATATATCAATTTTAAATTAAGTTTCGACTCTTGCTCGGGCGAGAGAGATGGGGCGACTCTCGCCCCATCTATTGGAGATTCTGTGCACTAAAGACCCAAAGCTACTCAACCCCTCTTAGCATTATTTAAGTAATGAAGTAATATGATATATTTACTCACTATAATGTTGGTGCTGAATGCAGAACATGAGAAAACATATATTTACTCCAAACTAATGTAATTTCATTATGAAATAAGTAGCATCAAAGGAAGTCGATGGTCCAAGCGGCAATGTTGTGGAGCGACTTATCCAAGATATATCGTTGTTTGGTAAGTGTTTGTTGGCATATCCAGTTGTCGCACTTCTCTGCACAAATTATCACAAATTTAAAATATAATGTTAACAAGTAGAATACGTATTTTTAATAAAATCTAACATAACTAGCCAGAAAACATTTAACATTTATTAAAATATATATGTTTGGAAGTTAAATCGACTTCATATTCAATTTCTTTCTTTATTATGCACCCCATACCCATCCCGTGGGCGGTGGTGTACAGGATTACAGAGGCACATAATCGGTTCAGGAACTGAACCCTCTAGTTCGTTTAGCTAAGCAAATAACAATATATGACGCTAGTTAAAAAATTATCAATGTTGTATACACATGTACACACCCTCATACATACATGTATATATATATATATATATATATATATATATATATATATATATATATATATATATATATATATATATATATATATATATATATATATATATAATTATATATATATATATATATATATATATATATATATATATATATATATATATATATATATATATATATATATATATATATATATATATATATATATATATACGTATACACATATACATACATATCTAATCACCCACATAATTACACACATTAATAATCTTTGTGTCACTAGTGACATATTACAAGAGGCTCACAACAGTCACTATACGCGGCACTTTACATCTATAGTGAGTCACACAGTTACTAGTCTTGCTGCACACCCACCCAACTGGGCGGCAGCTTTACAGTCATGTGCATGCATTACCAACAGTAAGCAAATTTTGGATACTTCGCTAAAATTTCGGGCAGCACACCATTATGAATGAAGTACTTACACATTTCTTGGACACTATTGATGGTGTTATCTCTAAATTCCGCAATTTTTTCACATTCCATTATATAATGACGCAAAGTATGCGAATAGTTCTGCTGACAGAGTTTACATTTAGTCAAATGTAAATCAGCAGATGTTACAAACTCCCAGAGGTACTTGTAGCCGAGCCTAAGTCTAGCAGTGGTAACATCTAGAAGTCTGAGTATCTAGTGGACCATTTTTGGTAAGCAGAACTGGCGCTGTGGGATGAACCAAACTTTCGAGTTAAGGGGCCTAAATGAATGCTCATTCATATATGTCCCACTAGATGCATTCGGAGACCAATATGGGAAGGAATCCACAGGAGACAAACTCTGACTCCATCATTGATTATTTCACTATATCTGTGTCTAGCTTCAGAGATAAGCACGTCACAGTTATGCCTTGGGAAGCTGAGGGCAGTCAAGGATGACAAGGAGTCACTTACAATTAGCGTGTCAACTTTGGATTCATATACGCGCTCTAGTGCAAGGATTATGGCAACCAATTCTGTTTGAAGAGTGGAGGCCCAGTTACTTAGACGCGCTCCACACTCATGGGAGATGGAACCATCTCTCCCTGTCACAATAACTGCATTTCCAGCTGCACCATGGGACTGATGCAAGGATCCATCAGTGTAAATAATTTGGGAAAGGGAGCGCTCTCTGACTAAAACATCAATTTGGCTTAAGGCATTGTACTTTGCTTCTTGTCGAAGCAAGGACTGTTCTTTAATCAGCTTCTTGGGTGGGAAAGGGGGGACAGTAATTTGGAAAGGAGTGATCTCCCATGGGGCAGGAAAGTGTTGTTGTTGTCTCTCTTGGTAGGGGTGATGAAAGTTATACATTCTGAGCACATTGGCAATTACGGTAACCCATTTGGAGGGATGCTGACCTTCAAGGAAGAAGGCTTGGAGGGCTTCAGTTTAATCACCCACACAAATACACACATCATTAATCTTTTGTGTCACAAGTAATTCAACAAGAGGCTCACAATAGTCACTATAAAAGGCACTTTACATCTATGAGGAGTCGCACAGTTACTAGTCTAATTGCTCCACACCCACCCAACTGGGCGGCAGCTTTACAGTCATGTGCTCCACACCCACCCAACTGGGCGGCAGCTTTACAGTCATGTGCTGCATACATACCCAACTGGGCATACATACCCAACTGGGCGGCAGCTTTACAGTCATGTGCTCCACACCCACCCAACTGGGCAGCAGCTTTATAGTCATGTGTATGCATTACCTACAGTAAGCAAATTTTGGATACTTCGCTAAGATTTCGGGCAGCACATCATTATGAATGAAGTACTTATACACATTTCATGGACACTATTGATGTTGTTATCTTTAAATTCCGCGATTTTTTCACATTCCATTATATAATGACGCAAAGTATGCGAATAGTTCTGCTGACAGAGTTTACATTTAGTCAAATCTACATCGTCAGATGTTACAAATTCCCAGAGGCACTTGTAGCTGAGCCTAAACCTAGCAGTGGTAATTAACATCTAGAAGTCAGTTAACATTATTGGATGACCCATAGACGAGCGATTCATCAAAGTTTATACAATATTGTGAAATTGAGAGTCAGTGTAGTAACATAAATTGGTAAATCATAAATATTGTAAGTTAAGAATCTGATGCATGTGTGTGTGTTGGGGGGGGGGGGCGGGGGTTATACCCTTGGTAAGTGAGAGTGGAAAGTAACCTTAGACGTACTGCGGTCAATGTGGGGGGGGGGGGGAGGGAGGGGGGGAGAGTCAAATCCACCCTCCAACATCTGGGCATAGTACCAGCAGCCTCCACAACTCTCCAGCAGCCTCCAGCTGGTGCTTGTAGATGCCTCATCTAACCTCACCTATGTCACACATTAACCTACAGTTCCTGTGATATTTAAACTCCTCATCACAGTGGCGTCTCACCAATATAAACTGTATTGGATTTTATCCCGAAATAGCTATATACTGACTGGACGTGTATGTATGTATGTATGTATGTATGTATGTATGTATGTATGTATGTATGTATGTATGTATGGATGGATGGATGGATGGATGGATGTGTATATGTACGCATGCATGTATGTATGGATGTATGTATGTATCTATGTATATATGTATGTATGTATGTATGTATGTATGTATGTATGTATGTATGTATGTATGTATGTATGTATGTATGTATGTATGTATGTATGTATGTATGTATGCATGTATGCATGCATGTATGCATGTATGTATGTACGTATGTATGTATGTATGTATGTATGTATGTATGTATGTATGTATGTATGTATGTATGTATGTATGTATGTATGTATGTATGTATGTATTCCCAATCACGTTAAAGACTGCCCCTCTATCATCCAATTAAAGAGAAATACAACTATGTACTAAATAATCAACTCCTTGTAACTTTAATTATGCTGACCTTCCTATCTGTATTCAGACTGTGCCTACCATCATTATAAGTGATTATAACGCTAGGCATAGGAATATTGGTAATTCGCAGTTCAGTAATCGTAACGGCAACCAACTGGTGTCACTATTAGGTAGTCACGATGATGCACAGATTGTGGGTGACCTTGAACCAACGCATATCTACAGAGGTATTCTTGATCTATGTCTCGGTGTCAACGTCTCCCACACCGTGTGCGCCTCGTCAATAGTGCCAGATATGGCGTCTGATCTTCTGACCATATTAGACACTGTAAGCATTGGAAGCTCTATCCTCCCTGGTGGAGTGTTCAAGCGGAAGAGGCTGGCTGTGTCCATCGATCAACGAGACAATCTTGTTGCTCATGTGTCAGATTGGTGCAGTTCATCTGAGCCTTCATCAGTTGAAGATTTTAACAATGGGCTCACAGGTACTCTCGAGCAGTTTATAGAATCACTTGATCCATCGTCCAGGCCACGTAACCCAAATTACACTGGTCATAACACTTATGCTTATTATAATGATTCTAAATTGCATACACTAAAACGCACTGCCAGAATAATTGGACTAGCTTGTAGAAGGACCCGCACTGCTGAAATGCTTCGGCTCTTTCAAGCGGCTCTGGCTAAGGCCAGGGAACGTATGGTGGAGCTGAGGTAGACAGACTGGGAAACTTTTGTCAGTGGTCTCAATTCTCACACGCCACTAAGTCGGGCATGGAAGGATATCAACAAGATCAATGGGAAAAATGCTGCAGAGATCTCGTACCCTAATCCTCTGCACAGAGCAAATGAGCTTGTTGGTGCTTGGGCCACGACTTCCAGCTTTGACAGTCTTCCTCTACCCTCACAGAATGAATTAAATGATAGATATACTGATAGGGCAAGGCTCCTTGACTTTATGCGTCATCAAGAGGATGACTGTGACATGCTTTTTACTGAATACAAACTAGATTCTGCTCTACATAAAGGCAAAGCTACATCACCTGGGGAGGATGGAGTTACTTACGGCATACTGCGTATGCTTCTGCTAGTTCCAGGGAATCCCTTGCTTCAATTGTATAATATGAGCTATGTAACTGGGGCGCTTCCTAAGTCATGGACCAACAGTCTTATTATTCCCATTTCTAAACCTCACCAGCCGAGTGCTATTCGCCCAATCACCCTCACTAGTTGTCTCTATAAGTGTCTTGAGAGGATGGTTCTCAACCGTCTCCTTTACAAAATTAATAATATGTTGTCTCCCCAGATATATGGCTTTACGCATGGAAAGAGTGTACATCACTGTATTACCACATTCCTCACCCTGCATACTGATAGGTCATATACCACTTTCCTAGATCTTAAGTCAGCCTTTGACAATGCTAACCCACACGTCATTCTGAGAGAACTTGCTAAAATGAATGTTGGAATGTTAATGTTGAAAATTGTTCAAACTGAAATAAATATATAACACTGTACGGTACAGTTGTGTTTAATTATGTTTTGCGATTCCTTTGGAAAAGGTATTTGTGCACCAAGTACTACTAGGTCATTATGAGATATGCTGAATGTTGTCAATATACCATCTGAATACCCTTCACTTTGCGTTAATCATTGGACGTCCTAATGATTAAGGTCCCCAAAAGGACTTAATCAGACCTCAGTGGATAATTTTACTCTCCCTCTCTCTCTCTCTCTCTCTCTCTCTCTCTCTCTCTCTCTCTCTCTCTCAGAGCATCCCCTTATGTGTTGTATGTGGGTGCTGAAGTTCAGTCTCTTGTCTATGTATAGGTGAAGGAACTTTCCATAATTGTTATTGCTAATGTTTACTTGTAATACTGGGTATACATCCGGTGTTCTTACCCTCGACCGCGGCGAGGGTATGCCGTGGTCGTATGGTCTGAAACCCACAAATATTTACAAGGGGGGGGGGGGGATAACATTTCCTCTTCAAGCACGCGCACACAAATGAACTATGTTACTTAACTGGAAGCACTCGTACAACATAATTTACACGATTTCTCAGGATTATTATACTTCTTACCAGCATATATACAGTATAGTACCTAGGAGGTTCTCTTCAATGATATTTAAGATAATTAAAAGAACCCAAGCAAACTACTGTGGAAATGTGCAGGACAAACATATCAATTGTGACACTAGCTCTCCACATATGGCATTTGCTTAATTTAGAAACTGTACTTGTGGTCGATCTCGAACCCATGTTGTTGATGTGACGATGTGTTATGAATTTTGTGGCTAGCTCCTCAAGATTGTAACTTGCTTAGATAAATAAATTGTGTGTTCAGTCCCTGAATCCATTATGTGATAAATTAACTGAACTAAAAACTATAGTCTGGCGACGAAACCTGAACTGCATAATGTAAATAGGGATTAACCAGAAAAAGATATAGGTGAAGAATAACACCAGGTAACTGCGTTAATTACAATATCTAGATCAAACTAACATTGATTTTCAAAAGGTTGTATATTTTCCATCAATGGAGAGCATCAGCCAAGAAGCCTTCTTTAAAATATGAATATCTTTCCTCACCCAATAAGATCTAATCTCTGAATAAAACGCAAAAAACGACTTGATTGTAACCTATCCACCGTTGCCCATTGGATGGGGGAGAGGGGGTTATGTGTAAGATAAACATATCAATTGTGACACTAGCCCTCCATATATGTCAGTTGCTTAAATTATAAACTGTACTTGTGGTCGGTCTCGAGCCCTTTGTTGATGTGACAATGTGCATTGACTTTTGTAACTACCTTATCAAGATTATAACTTGCTTAGCTATATGAATTGTGGAGCTCAGTCCCTGAGCCCATTATGTGCCTCTGTAACACTCCACTATCGCCCATAGGATGGGTATGGGGTGCATAATAAATGAACTAAACTAAGCTCTGCCTTTTTGTTAACAGATACAATTATAAGCTTTATTTGTGAATCTCAATTAATTAAACAATATATCACAGAGCCTGTAGGGTTCGGTGAGATGAGCGAAGAGACATGGGAGATTTTACATAAGTACAGTACATGGTAGTTTAAGTAGCGAACGCATGTCAACGAATAACGAGTCTATATTACAAGTGTTGTTACATTCTTGTAACAACAACTATTGTCCTATGAAGTCGATTTAACTTCCAAACATATATATTTTAATAAATGTTAAATGTTTTCTGGCTAGTTATGTTAGATTTTATTAAAAATACGTATTCTACTTGTTAACATTATATTTTAAATTTGTGATAATTTGTGCAGAGAAGTGCGACAACTGGATATGCCAACAAACACTTACCAAACAACGATATATCTTGGATAAGTCGCTCCACAACATTGCCGCTTGGACCATCGACTTCCTTTGATGCTACTTATTTCATAATGAAATTACATTAGTGTGGAGTAAATATATGTTTTCTCATGTTCTGCATTCAGCACCAACATTATAGTGAGTAAATATATCATATTACTTCATTACTTAAATAATGCTAAGAGGGGTTGAGTAGCTTTGGGTCTTTAGTGCACAGAATCTCCAATAGATGGGGCGAGAGTCTCCCCATGTCTCTCGCCCGAGCAAGAGTCGAAACTTAATTTAAAATTGATATATCTCTGTTCTCGAACATGATATATTTCATTTGGTGCAATCATAATAATGTTCATATCTCGGTCTTTCTGGAGGCATATAAGATTTTAGGCTTTATTAGCGAATCTTTGTTAATTATACAATATATCGGCAAGTGCGTAGGCGTCTGCACTCCATGCCCGACAAGCTACTAAGCGCTATTATAAAAACATGTATCTTCACTTGAGCTATAAATATGTATATTGTAATGTATTTAAAATGAAGCTCTTATTTCTATCTTGCTTAAGACATATAAAACATTTGTGTTTATTAACGAATTTACGTGAAATAAACATTGATCTGAGAGAGAGTTGCTCTGTTGTTCAGTCTGTACGGGGTGGGAGCTCCTTAATTTTTAAAATACATGTATCTTCATTAGAACTTTAAGTATGTCTATGGTAAAGTGTTTAAAGTGAAGCTTATATGTCTGTCTTTCTTGAGACATATAAAACATATATGTTTATTAACGAATTCACGTGAAATAAACATTGTTCTGAGAGAGAGAGGCTCGGTGGATCGATCTGTCCGGGGTCGGAGCTCGGCTATTATAAAAGTACATGTATCTTCGCTTTAAATTTAAATATGCCCATAAGTAAGGTATTTAGAATAAAGCTTATATTTCTATCTTTCTTGTGACATATAAAATTCTTACGTTTATTAAGGAATCTGCGTGAAATAGGCATGGTTCTGAGATGAATGCTGCGGTTTTCGAGCTCGACGCGCGGCAATGAACGCCATATACATCCAGTGGGTGTTATTGGATCCCATACCCATTCTATGGGTGGTTGGGGCCCCATACCCATTCTATGGGTGGTTGGAGCCCCATACCTATCCTGTGGGTTGTAGTGGACGCCATACTCATCCTGTGGGTGGTATTGGACCCCATACCCTTCCTGTGGGTGGATGTGATCCCCATTAATAATAATAATAATAATAATAATAATCTTTATTTAGGTAAGGTACATACATAAAGAGATTTACAAAGTTTGTTGGCTTTATAGATAGAGCTAGTACATACAATGCCTAAAGCCACTATCACGCAAAGCGTTTCGGGCAGGAAAAACATTAATGACTACAGCTTAAAACTAATGGGTAAGAAGAAAAGATGTGATGAGTACATATAAAAAATAGAGGTAAAAGAGGGGGGAACATTGTTGAAAAAGCAGCACAAATACAATTACAAATTATTACAGAAAATTACATTCAAACAGCGTTGATTTGAAAAACAAAAAAACAAAAAATATACATGGGTTGACAACAGGGGGGTAAGGTGGGTTACATGGAATTTATTAGGTATAGCTTCGTTTTTAACTTAAACTGGTTGAGAGAGGTACAGTCTTTAACATGGTTGGGAAGGTCATTCCACATTCTGGGCTCCTTGATTTGTAGAGCATTTCTGGTTTGATTTAGTCGTACTCTAGGAATATCAAAACTGTATTTATTTCTGGTGTGGTGCTCATGGGTTCTGTTACAACCTTCTATGAAGCTTTTGAGATCAGGATTGGCATTATAGTTTAGCGTTTTATATATGTATAATACACATGAGAGAATGTGCAGTGACTTAATGTCTAACATATTCAGAGATTTGAGTAGGGGTACCGAGTGATGTCTGGGGCCAGAATTGGATATTGTCCTAATAGCAGCTTTGTGTTGAGTATCTCATTCTCATCCTCTGGGTGGATGTGACCCTCATACTCATCCTGTGGGTGGTATTGCACCCCTTACCCACCTAACAGGTGGTAGTGGACAATATACCGATCCTGTAGTTGGTATAGTAGACACAATACCATCCTGTTTACAGTAGTTTACCCCATAGACATTCCAATGTACCATCATTTTCTGTTAGCGTTCCTACAAAACATCCTTTAAAGATTTGTAAAGCACAAACTATGGTATATAATATTGATTGGTGAAGGACTGTTATTCTATGTAATCATTTTTAGTGCTTATTATAATTTACTAAGAACAACTAATATTTCTCAAAACAAAACTACGAGCCTTCAATAGAAAGTAGCTGATCTATAATATTCTAAGAGCATGGACAATAGTAGGTAAATTTCACAACCCGTGTGGGACCTGAAAAGTACAATTTTCCTTATAATTGAACCAATCACGACTATTCTGCTATCTAGGTTGACGGACGGGTACTGTGAGACATAAATTGGTACGTGAGGAAGAGTTTGGGCCTTGGAAAAAAAAGTAACTGGGAATATATCACATATTTACTAATTCATATTCAACATATTGACTTTAAGCATTAAGTCATATATGTGCTGTCTTGTGTGAGAACGGGTTGACCAAACAACTCCCACCACTCTACCATACAAGCCCACAACTCTACCACACAACCCTCCACACTAACACACATCCCCACCACTCTACCATACAACCCCACCACACTACCACACAAACCCACCGCACTACCACACAACCCACTACACTACCACACTACCACACAACCCCACCACACTACCACACAACCCCACCACACTACCACACACTCCACCACACTACCACACTCCACCACACTACCACACGTCCCCACCACACTGCCACACAACCCCACCACACACCCCACTATACACATCACGACACTACCACACACCTCACCACAATACTACTCACCCCACAACACTATCACAAACCTCACCATAGTACCACACACTCAACCACACTACCACACAGCTCCACCACACTACCACACAACCCCATAATACTACCACACACCCCACCACACTACCACACACCCCCATAACACTACCACACACTCTACCACACTACAACACACCCCACCACACTACCACAAAACCCCACTACACTACCACACACCCCACCACACTACCACACACCCCCATAACACTACCACACACTCTACCACACTACCACACAACCCCACAACTCTACCACATAACCCATCACACTACCACACATCCCCACCACTCTACCACACAACCCCAACACAATACTACTCATCCCCACTACACTACAACACAGCCCCATAAAACTGCTATACACCCCACCACACTCCCACACACCTGATCACACTACTACACACCCTACAACACTACCACACACCCCACCACACTACCACACAACCCAACCAATCTACCACACTCCCCTACAACATTACCACACAACCCCACCACACTACCACACACCCCACCACACTACCACACACACCTCATCACACTACCACACACCCCACCACACTGCCACACAACCCCACCACACTACTACTCACCCCAAAAAACTACCAAACAACCCCACCACTCTACCACATACCCCACTACACTACTACACACGCTATCACACTACCACACACCTCACCACAATACTAAAGAACCCACCAAACTACCACACACCAACACCACACTATCACACGCCCCAACTACACTACCACACAACCCCACCAAATGTCCACATACTCACCACACAACCACACACACCATCACGATATGACACATCCCACCACAATACTATACAACCCCACCACAGTACCACACAATTCACCACAATACAACACAACCCACCACACACCCTCATCACACTACCACACACCCCCACCACACTACCAAACAACCACTTCACTCTACCACACACCCCCACCACACTACCACACACCCCACCATAATAATACAACCCCTCCACACAACCACACACCCTCACCACTCTACCACACAACCCCAACACTCAACCTCACAACCCCACAGTACTACCACACAACCCCCACCACTCTACCACACATCCCCACCCCCTCTAACACACATCCCCACCACACTACCAAACATACCCACCACAAAACCACACAACCCACCACACTACCACACACTCCACCACACGTCCCCTCCACACTGCCACACAACCATACCACACTACAACACACCCCACCACATTACCACACAACCCCACCACACTACCACACAACCCCACCACAATATCACACAACCACAAACCCCACCACACTACTACACACCTCTCTACACTACCGCCTCACACCCCACCACACTACTACACAATCCACCAAAGTACCATTCACCCAACCACACTACCACACACACCACCACACTACCACATACCCCACCACACCACACACCCCCACCTCACTACCACACACCCCCACCACACAACCACACAACCACACAATCCGATCACAATACCACACATCCCACCACACTACCACACATCATACCACACTACCAAACACCACACCACAGTACCACACACCCCACCAAACTACTACACACCCTCACAATACACCACACCACACTACCACACACCTCACCGCAGTAATTCTCACCCCCCAACACTATCACACACCCCACAACACTACCACACACCCCACCACACACACACCCTCACACTACCAAATAACCCACCACACTACCACACAACCCCACTACACTACTACACACCCCACCACACTACCAAACAACCCCACCACACTACCAAACAACCCCACCACACTACCAAACAACCCCACCACACTACCACACACCTCGCAACAATACTAAAGAACCGACCAAACTACCACACACCACCACCACACTACCACACACCCCCACCACACTACCACACAACCCCACCACACTTCCACATACCCCACCACACTACCACACACACCACCACACTACAACACATCCCACCACAATACTACACAACCCCACCACACTACCACACACACCACCACACTACAACACATCCCACCACAATACTACACAACCCCTTCACACTACCACACACCCCCACTACACTACTACACACGCCTCCACACTTCCATACACCCCACCACAATACAACACAACCCACCACACTACCACACACTCCCATCACACTACCACACCCCCCCACAACACTACCACACAACCCCTTCACACTACCAGACACCCCCACCACACTACCACACACCCCACCACAATACTACAACCCCTCCACACTACCACACACCCCCACCAATCTACCACACAACCCCACCAATTAACCTCAAAACCCCACAGTACTACCACACAACCCCACCACTCTAGCACACAACCCCACAACTCTACCACACAACCCATCATACTACCACACATCCCCACCACTCTAACACACAAACCCACCACATTACCACACAAACCCACTGCACTACCACACAACCCCACCACACTATCACACACTCCACCACACTATCACACACTCCACCACACTACCACACGTCCTCTCCACACTGCCACACAACCCCACCACACTACTACACACCCCACCACACAACCCCACCACACTACATCACCCCCCTCTACACTACCACCTCATACCCCACCACACTACCACACACACCACCACACACCTCACCACACTACCATACACCCCCACCTCACTACCACACACCCACACAATTCGACCACAATGCCACACACCCCACCACACTACCACACACACCCCATCACACCCCACCACACACCAATACCATACTACCACACACCCCCACCACACTACCACACAATCCGACCACAATAACACATACCCCACCATACTACCACACTACCCCAACACCACAACACACTACCACACACACCTCATCACACTACCACACACCCCACCACACTGCCACACAACCCCACTGTAGTGTGGAGTAAGCTCCACAGGGGATTTTTTTTTCGGGGAAAAAATCCCGTGTAGCGCTTGGGGGTTTTCAGGTCAAATATCCCGTGTAGCGCTTGGGGGTTTTCGGGGCTAATATCCCGTGTAGCGCTTGGGGGTTTTCAGGGCTAATATCCCGTGTAGCGCTTGGGGGTTTTCAGGTCCAATATCCCGTGTAGCGCTTGGGGGTTTTCAGGTAAATTTGGAAAATCCTCTGTAGCGCTTTAGGGTTTTCAGGCGAATTTGGGGAGTCACAGATTTGGAATTAAGGATTTCTTATGAGTGAGTAATTTCTGAGATTATAGAAGTTTGTTAAGGTTTCTTATGATGAAAATAACGTTCATACGAGTTAAAGTTCTTATGGGAGAAATTCAAATATCACGTGTAGGCGCTGTAGGGGTTTCTAGGTGAATTTGAGGCAGTCACAGATTTGGAAGTTAAGGAATTCTTATGAGGAAAATAATTTCTGAGATTTTAGGGGTTTGTTAAGCGTTCTTATGAGGAAAATAAGTAGGAAAATCTTAAAGAAAATTTGTAGAAAATATCGTGTTTGTGTCACAGCATTTCCAGGTAAACTCTACGGACAGCCTTTGCCTGTTTTCAATAACCGGACATTTGGAAAAAAGAGGTCGATTTGGAGTTAAAGGTTTCTTATGGGGAAAATAATTTCCGAGATTTTTAGAAAGTTTGGTAAAAGTTCTTATGATGAAAGTAATGTCATACGAGTTGTTAAAGTACTTATGATGAAAATAATGTCACACAAGTTTGTTAAGAGTTCTTATGGGAGAAATTCAAATTTTTCAGAGTTCAGTTTTAAGAAAATATTTCAGAGTTTCAAATAATCATAGAAGTGTATTTATATGTATATGACCGAATTTGTAAAAAGACCATTTTCAGAGAATATTGTCTTTGATGTTTTGTTAAGGAAAACAGACAACTTAGCCATAACATTTAGTTTTATATCCATTTACGGCTATTTCACCTGTAAAGACCAACATTTCATCAGAGTCCAATTATCAACAGAAATTCGTCAGAGTCCAATTATCAACAGAAATTCGTCAGAGTCCAGTTTAAGCTCAAAATTCGCCAGAGTCTACTTTGAGAGCAAAAGTCATCAGAGTCCAGTTCTTGATCGAAATTAATCAAGAGTCCAATTGAAGACCCAAATTTGACAGCAGCCACAATTTCGCTACTAGCAGTCCAATCCCCCTGAAATTTTAAACAGTCATATTTCAGTCGTAGTAAATAAGATCAAGTCAGTTACCGAGCTCCAGCTCTTATCCTCCGCCTTAGCTCTCTCTCGTATCTTCGTTAATACCTAATCAAATTCCCTGAAATTTTAACCCTCTGTATTTCAGACACAGTAAATAAGATCAAGTCAGTTACTGAGCTCCAGCTCTCATCCCCCACCTTACTTCTCTCTCGTGTCTTCGGTAATATCCTATCAAATTCCCTGAAATTTATACCCTCTGTATTTCAGACACCGTAAATAAGATGAAAACAGTTATCGAGCTCCAGCTCTCGTCCCCACCTTAGTTCTCCCTCGTATATTTGTAAATAACCCATCAATTTTCCTGAAATTTAAACCCTCTTTATTTCAGACACAGTAAATAAGATCGGGACAGTTACCAAACTCTAGCTCTTGTCCTCTGTCCAAGTTCACTCCTGTAAATTCATTACTATCAGTCCAAATTCCCCGGATATTTAAACACCCAACTACATTTTCAGACATAGTAAATAAAAAAGCCAGTTCAGTTACCGAGTTTCAACTCTTGTTCCCCGCTTAGCTCATTTTGTACAAGTTCTTTATTATCCAACTAAATCACCTGAGATTTAAGATCACCTTACTTCTAACGTAGTAATATTAATCATGACATTAGCCAAGCTCCATTTCCTCCGTGTTAGATCATCGAACATAAATATATCCGATCAAGTACCTCTCCAGCCTATCTCTTTATCGGAGTAATCACTTTACCCTTTCCCTCCATTACCTTCTCATCCCCAACGTATCCAAACTTCAATAATCATACATGTATTTGCATATTTTCTCTATATTCAGCTGTGTTCTTCACATTTTTCCCATGTTTTTTGTGTTCACTCCAAGTTCTACAAATGTTCACAGCATGCTCAGTTCAAATTTTTCACCTGTTTTTCTACCATTTTCCCCGTATGTTCACTATGTTCTTTGTCATGTTTTCATGTACATCATATGTTCTCTGTACAACTTTTATACTCAATATTCATGTTCACAATGTTCTTAGCTTGTTCTTTTCACGTTCAGTGTTCATTCTTTGTATTCCCTATGTTCCTTATCATGTTTTCATATTCTCTGTAAGTTCATATTCCCTGCATGTTCACTCCATTCATCAAATTTTTCTTACATGTTTGTTATGTTCCTCATATGTTCCATGTGTTCATTCCCTTACATGTTATTTAACGTTCCTTAACAAAACTTATTATCCAATCAACTAAAACATAGTCACTTTCATCATTTCTCAACTAAACTTATTATCCAATCAACTAAAAATGGTCAGAATTAATATCATTCAACACTATTCTTAACTAAAATAACCTTTCTCTTAGCAAAAATAGTCAAAGGAAACGTTTCCAATACTGTTCATAACTAACTTTATCCATCGTCAAGTAATTGAAAATAGTTTTGTTCATCATTTCGTAACAGCCATTATGTTTCGTCAAGTAAGAAAAAATAACCAAAGATATCTTTCATCGCTGTTCTTAACTGACATTATACTTTGGGGAGCACAAAAATAGTCTCCCTCATCATGTTTTGTCTTTTTGCTTAACTAAAAGTATTCATCAGTCAACTAAAAAAATAGTTACTTCATCATGTTTCCCTGTCATTTCCTAATTGAAATATCACTTCTCTCATCTGAAATAGTCATGTGTAGCCTCTTTCCAACACTGCTTCTTAACTAAAGTAACCTTTCACCTCGCTAAAATAGTCATATTCATCATTGTTCCTAACTAAAATTATATGTCGTTAAGTAAGAAATATAGTCAAAGACATCAAGGACTTACTCAAAGACATCAAAGTTGCACTCAAAAACATCCTTTGAGACATCAAAAACATCCTTTAAGACTTCAAGGGCACTCTTCGAGATATCAAAAGACACTCTCAAGCACTTAAAAATTTACTCGCATCCTCAAAGTTATTCTCAGAGTCATCAAAAGTTAATCTCAGTCATCAAAATGTTATTCTCTAAGTAACCTTTCGTTCATCAGAGAAACTTTCTAAGACATCTTCGTTCATTAAAGTTAATCTCAGAGGTATAAAAGTTATTCTCATAGCTAATCAAAATTAATCTCTAAAACAACAAAAAAGTTAATCTCGGTCATCAAAGTTGATCTGCAAGATATCTTCGAGACATCAAAGTTACTCTTCATTACATCAAAGACGCATTCAAAATACTACTCACGTTCTCAGAAGTTATTCTCAAAGTCATCAACGATTTTCTCAGTCACCAAAGGTATTCCAAGAGACGTTAAAAATTAATCTCAGTCATCAAACTTGTTCTCAAAGTCATCAAAGATAATCTTAGAGTCATCAAAGGTACTCTCATAGTCACCTTCGTTCGTCAGAAAAACTTTCCAAACATCTTTGTTCATCAAACTTGTTCTCAAAGTCATGAAAGTTATTCCACGAGACATCAAAAGTTAATCTAAGACATCATCTTTCATCAAAGTTATTTTTAGAGACCTCTAAAGTTATTATGTAAGACATAAAAGTTATTATGTAAGACATAAAAGTTATTATGTAAGACATAAAAGTTATTCTCAGAGTCATCAAATGTTATACTCGAATTCGTCAAAGATATTCTCAGAGTCATCAGAGGTAATCTCTAACTCACTTTCGTGCAACATTGTAATTCTCTAAGTCATCAAAGTTATTCTCAGAGGCATCAAAGTTATCTCTAATTCACCTTCGTTCACCAAAAGTTGTTCTCTAAGACACCTTCGTTCATCAAAGAAACTCTTCTTCTTCCATCCTGTTATTCTTTAAGACATCTTCAGTCATAAAATTTCTCTCCAAATGTAACTAGTTCAGCTTTTCATACCAAACCTGCACTTCTGTTAAAATATATTTTCTTAGTCACTTTACCCTAAAACTGTTCTCTGAACTACACTGCTCAAACCTACGTAACCAATCCTCTCCACCCAATGTTACTTAGTTATCGTAACGTTCCTAAACCTAACTTTACCTATCCTAACATAACTTACCTTACCTAACCTATCTCACCTAACTTAACCTGCTTAACCTAACTTACCTAACTTAACCTACTTAACCTAACTTTACCTATCCTAACTTAACTTACCTACCTTACCTAACTTAACCTGCTTAACCTAACTTACCTTACCTAACCTACCTAACTTAACCTGCTTAAGATTAACTTTTATGATTTAGAGAACATCTTTGATGTCTTAGAGAACAACACTGATGTCATAGAGAACAACTTTGATGAACAAAGATGTCTTAGAAAGCTTCTCTGATGAACGAAGGTGACTTAGAGATTAACTTTTATGATTTAGAGAACATCTTTGATATCTTAGAGAACAACGTTGATGTCTTAGAGAACAACTTTGATGACCGAGATTAAATTTGAGTTTGTGAAAATACCTTTTGATGACATCGAGAATAATATTGATAGCTCTGAGAATAACTTTGATGACTTAGAGAATTACTATGTTGAACGAAAGTGAGTTAGAGATTACCTCTGATGACTCTGAGAATATCTTTGACGACTTCGAGAATAACATTTGATGACTCTGAGAATAACTTTCATGTCTTACATAATAACTTTAGAGGTCTCTAAAAATAACTTTGATGAAAGATGATGTCTTAGATTAACTTTTGATGTCTCTTGGAATAACTTTGATGACTTTGAGAACAAGTTTGATGAACAAAGATGTTTGGAAAGTTTTTCTGACGAACGAAGGTGACTCTGAGAATACCTTTGATGACTCTAAGATTATCTTTGATGACTTTGACAACAAGTTTGATGACTGAGATTAATTTTAAACGTCTCTTGGAATACCTTTGGTGACTCTGAGAAAATCGTTGATGACTTTGAGAAAAACTTCTGAGAACGTGAGTAGTATTTTGAATGCGTCTTTGATGTAATGAAGAGTAACTTTGATGTCTCGAAGATATCTTGCAGATCAACTTTGATGACCGAGATTAACTTTTTTGTTGTTTTAGAGATTAATTTTGATAGCTCTGAGAATAACTTTTATACCTCTGAGATTAACTTTAATGAACGAAGATGTCTTAGAAAGTTTCTCTGATGAACGAAAGGTTACTTAGAGAATAACATTTTGATGACTGAGATTAACTTTTGATGACTCTGAGAATAACTTTGAGGATGCGAGTAAATTTTTAAGTGTTTAAGAGTGTCTTTTGATATCTCGAAGAGTGCCCTTGAAGCCTTAAAGGATGTTTTTGATGTCTCAAAGGATGTTTTTGAGTGCAACTTTGATGTCTTTGAGTATGTCCTTTATGCCTCGAAGAGTGTCTTTGACTATATTTCTTACTTAACGACATATAATTTTAGTTAGGAACAATGATGAATATGACTATTTTAGCGAGGTGAAAGGTTACTTTAGTTAAGAACAGTGTTGGAAAGAGGCTACACATGACTATTTCAGATGAGAGAAGTGATATTTCAATTAGGAAATGACAGGGAAACATGATGAAGTAACTATTTTTTTGTTGACTGATGAATACTTTTAGTTAAGCAAAAAGACAAAACATGATGAGGGAGACTATTTTTGTGCTCCCCAAAGTATAATGTCAGTTAAGAACAGCGATGAAAGATATCTTTGGTTATTTTTTCTTACTTGACGAAACATAATGGCTGTTACGAAATGATGAACAAGACTATTTTCAATTACTTGACGATGGATAAAGTTAGTTATGAACAGAATTGGAAACGTTTCCTTTGACTATTTTTGCTAAGAGAAAGGTTATTTTAGTTAAGAATAGTGTTGAATGAGATTAATTCTGACCATTTTTAGTTGATTGGATAATAAGTTTAGTTGAGAAATGACGAAAGTGACTATGTTTTAGTTGATTGGATAATAAATTTAGTTAAGGAACGTTAAATAACATGTAAGGGAATGAACACATGGAACATATGGGAAACATGTAAGAAAAAGTTGATGAATAGAGTGAACATGCAGGGAATATGAACTTACAGAGAATATGAAAACATGATAAGGAACATAGGGAATACAAAGAATGAACACTGAACGTGTGAAGAACAAGTGTCGGAAAATCCGACACCATTTAATATATCATACAGACAGATAATAGCTGTATTGTATAAACAAGTTAACCCATAGAAAACGTAACTTGTAGTGGAATTACCGTCTATAGAAAACGGGATATCATCACCACATACTATTATATTCACCCCCTATTATGGTGGGAATTATTCTTAAATACATTAGTCTTTGGACTTTACCATCATAAAAACATCTCATATAAATTAACTTAATTATCAACATTAAAGTAGAGTAAATGTGACCCTTCTATCACTTACTGTCATCTGGACAATGTAAGCCAGGCGTGAGTGAGGAAAGAGGGGCAGCCATTGTTTGTACTGAGACCAGAGGCTCACGGGAGCAAATTCGGCTCCTGTTAGTTTTACTTGGACGTAGTGTTATGGAAACCAAAGGTGTACCATTATCAACATGCTGTCAACAAATCATGTTAAGTGTTCTTCCGAAACCCATGTATCTTTCATTTATGGCCATTAATGTCATTATATAGGGTGTCCCGGTTAGAGCACGTGGTAGCCTCAAACTAAAGGTAATTAAACCAGGTCTTCATTGTTCCATGTACAGTATTTTCTCTGATATACCTGTCATATATAGGATTCTGGCTTTACCGCTAGCGCCCTTTTGACAGGTCAAGACGAGGAAGCATGCTTTTGCATCAGTTACCAGGGTGATGGAAGCTACCTCAAAGAGGGAAAATGTGGTGTCTACACCCTAGTTATACCTGGTGGACTAACCTGCTGTACTATAAGATAAGGAACCTCTTCAATGTATGCAGTCTAATACTGTAGTTTGATTGGCTGCATATATATAAATTTAATTAATATAAACCCCCCCTAATGTGTAGAGGATCGATTTGTGAGATTATGAGATTATTGCAGAAATACAGTCCACTTATCATTATACAAATTGCTATCGAAGTATATAAATTAACGTAAATATAAATTCATATAAATTAAATAAATATAAATCTCACAGGTCGGTTCCCACAACAAGCTAAGAACATTGTGAACATGAATATTGAGTATAAAAGTTGTACAGAGAACATATGATGTACATGAAAACATGACAAAGAACATAGTGAACATACGGGGAAAATGGTAGAAAAACAGGTGAAAAATTTGAACTGAGCATGCCGTGAACATTTGTAGAACATGGAGTGAACACAAAAAACATGGGAAAAATGTGAAGAACACAGCTGAATATAGAGAAAATATGCAAATACAGTATGATTATTGAAGGTTTGGATACGTTGGGGATGAGAAGGTAATGGAGGGAAAGGGTAAAGTGATTACTCCGATAAAGAGTTAGCCTGGAGAGGGACTTGATCGGATATATTTATGTTCGATGATCTAACACGGAGGAAATGGAGCTTGGCTAATGTCATGATTAATTTTACTACGTTAGAAGTAAGGTGATCTTAAATCTCAGGTGATTTAGTTGGATAATAAAGAACTTGTACAAAATGAGCTAAGCGGGGAGCAAGATTTGAAACTCGGTAACTGAACTGGCTTTTTTATTTACTATGTCTGAAAATGTAGTTGGGTGTTTAAATCTCCGGGGAATTTGGACTGATAGTAATGAATTTACAGGAGTGAACTTGGACAGAGGACAAGAGCTAGAGTTTGGTAACTGTCCCGATCTTATTTACTGTGTCTGAAATAAAGAGGGTTTAAATTTCAGGAAAATTGATGGGTTATTTACAAATATACGAGGGAGAACTAAGGTGGGGACGAGAGCTGGAGCTCGATAACTGTTTTCATCTTATTTACGGTGTCTGAAATACAGAGGGTAAAAATTTCAGGGAATTTGATAGGATATTACCGAAGACACGCGAGGGAAGTAAGGTTTGGGATGAGAGCTGGAGCTCAGTAACTGACTTGATCTTATTTACTGTGTCTGAAATACACTGGGTTAAAATTTCAGGGAATTTGATTAGGTATTAACGAAGATACGAGAGAGAGCTAAGGCGGAGGATAAGAGCTGGAGCTCAGTAACTGACTTGATCTTATTTACTATGACTGAAATATGACTGTTTAAAATTTCAGGGGGATTGGACTGCTAGTAGCGAAAATGTGGTCTCTGTCAAATTTGGGTCTTCAATTGGACTCTAATTTCGATCGAGAACTGGACTCTGATGACTTTTGCTCTCAAAGTAGACTCTGGCGAATTTTGAGCTTAAACTGAACTCTGACGAATTTCTGTTGATAATTGGACTCTGATGAAATTTGAGCTTAAAACTGTCTCTGACTAATTTTGCTAGAAAACTGGACTCTGACGAATTTCTGTTGATAATTGGACTCTGATGAAATTTGAGCTTAAAACTGTCTCTGACTAATTTTGCTAGCAAACTGGACTCTGGCGAATTTCTGTTGATAATTGGACTCTGATGAAATTTTGGTCTTTACAGGTGAAATAGCCGTAAATGGATATAAAACTAAATGTTATGGCTAAGTTGTCTGTTTTCCTTAACAAAACATCTAAGACAATATTATCTGAAAATGGTCTTTTTACAAATTCGGTCATAAACATATAAATAAACTTCTATGATTATTTGAAACTCTGAAATATTTTCTTAAAACTGAACTCTGAAAAATTTGAATTTCTCCCATAAGAACTCTTAACAAACTTGTGTGACATTATTTTCATCATAAGAACTTTAACAACTCGTATGACATTACTTTCATCATAAGAACTTTTACCAAACTTTCTAAAAATCTCGGAAATTATTTTCCCCATAAGAAACCTTTAACTCCAAATCGACCTCTTTTTTCCAAATGTTCGGTTATTGAAAACAGGCAAAGGCTGACCGTAGAGTTTACCTGGAAATGCTGTGACACAAACACGATATTTTCTAAAAATTTTCTTTAAGATTTTCCTACTTATTTTTCTCATAAGAACACTTAACAAACCTCTAAAATCTCAGAAATTATTTTCCTCATAAGATTTCCTTAACTCCAAATCTGTGACTGCCCAAATTCACCAAGAAACCCTAAAGCGCTAAACGTGATATTTGAATTTCTCCCATAAGAACTTTAACAAACTCGTATGAACTTATTTTCATCATAAGAAACCTTAACAAACTTTTATAATCTCAGAAATTACTCACTCATAAGAAATCCTTAATTCCAAATCTGTGACTCCCCAAATTCGCCTGAAAACCCTAAAGCGCTACAGGGGATTTTCCAAATTTACCTGAAAACCCCCAAGCGCTACACGGGATATTGGACCTAAAAACCCCCAAGCGCTACACGGGATATTAGCCCTGAAAACCCCCAAGTGCTACACAGGATTTTTTCCTTGAAAAAAAAAAATCCCCTGTGGCGCTTACTCCACACTACTCCCCACCACACTACTACACACCCCACTACACTACTACACACGTTATCACACTACCACACACCTCACCAGAATATTAAAGAACCCACCAAACTACCACACACCAACACCACACTATCACACTCCCCAACTACACTACCACACAACCCCACCAAACGTCCACATACTCACCACACAACCACACACACCATCACGATATGACACATCCCACCACAATACTATACAACCCCACCACAGTACCACACAATTCACCACAATACAACACAACCCACCACACACCCTCATCACACTACCACACACCCCCACCACACTACCAAACAACCACTTCACTCTACCACACACCCCCACCACACTACCACACACCCCACCACAATAATACAACCCCTCCACACTACCACACACCCTCACCACTCTACCACACAACCCCACCACTCAACCTCACAACCCCACAGTACTACCACACAACCCCTACCACTCTACCACACATCCCCACCCCTCTAACACACAACCCCACCACACTACCACACATATCCACCACAAAACCACACAACCCACTACACTACCACACAACCCCACCACACTACCACACACTCCACCACACGTCCCCTCCACACTGCCACACAACCATACCACACTACAACACACCCCACCACATTACCACACAACCCCACCACACTACCATACAACCCCACCACAATACCACACAACCACAAACCCCACCACACTACCACACACCCCTTTACACTACCACCTCACACCCCACCACACTACTACACAATCCACCAAAGTACTATTCACCCCACCACACTACCACACACACCACCACACTACCACATACCCCACTACACCACCACACACCCCCACCTCACTACCACACACCTGTAACAAACTAGGTTGTTGTAAGAATTATTCCAGAAGGTTCCAGAAGTTTCGTGTAGGGACCTGACCTCAACAACGCACATTCCTCTGGGGATTAGCAGGTCTGAGTCACAAATGGCGGGCGTCTCTGTTCATAGTTGCATATAATGAACCATTCTATAGTATTCACTTATTTAGAGAAATTAGCCTTTATTCATTTTGTATTAAAATTGTATTGTATAATATTACTGGGAACAATATCAAGAGTATTCTAATTATTGAGTTAAGTCACCATCAGTGACCTCACGAATCAGATCTAAGTTGTAAGGCGGAGTGACCTGGCGGTCATAGGTCATCAGAGTTGACATGTCCACT